>NC_036656.1:2429340-2504075 GCF_002806865.2 Cucurbita pepo subsp. pepo | reverse complement strand
TTTTTTTGATAGGGGATCAGGGTGGTTTTCCTTGGAGATGGAAAATTCGCCCGCCGAGTTTTATCAATTTGCAAATTCTTCCTCAAACTTATAAATGACAAATATGATGCTCGAATTTCTAAGGGAAACGTCTCAATTTGAGATCTGAATTACATTTCTTCACTAATCTAATTTTTACCTAACATATTATGGGTATTTATAGTCTCCCGACATTTGTGGCTAAGATTTAATCTCGATCCCCTCTAATCTCCACCAAAGACAAAAGACGAAGTCAAATTGACCATTTGGCCCTTACAAACTTTATACCATTAAANGTGGCAAAAAGAAGGAGATTCATTAGCTCGTTATTTAGTCAAACTTGGTGAGATGACGAAATCCATAAAAATTATTCAACAAGCTTTGGAAGGAATTTCAGGGGGACCTTATGAAAATTTAGAAATACGATCTTTTGATCGAGGACAGTCTCCGGAATGGAATGACTTTGACTATAGATTCATTAGTAAAAAACCTTCGCCAACTTTTGAATTGGCAAAACAAGAACTTTATGTGAGAGTCGAAGCCACAAAAGGGGAATTGGGCATTTTTTTTCAAACTTATAAATGACAAATATGATGCTCGAATTTCTAAGGGAAACGTCTCAATTTGAGATCTGAATTACATTTCTTCACTAATCTAATTTTTACCTAACATATTATGGGTATTTATAGTCTCCCGACATTTGTGGCTAAGATTTAATCTCGATCCCCTCTAATCTCCACCAAAGACAAAAGACGAAGTCAAATTGACCATTTGGCCCTTACAAACTTTATACCATTAAAAATAAAACTTTCTAACAGATCCATTCTACAAAATATATGGGTAATCTCCGCTAACGGTGTATGAACAAGTTTTAAAGAGTTTAATGCTCCGTAGGTCCATTATTTGTCCAAAAAACAGTATGCTCGATATCTAGAAAATAGTAGCTTGGTACTCGAGTTAATTGGAAACAGGGTTGGATAGCCGGATACTTACCTTGAACTTTAAAGGGAATTAATTTTTTTTTAAGTTGAAATATATTTTTGAAATAAAGTCTAAATTCTTTTATTTTTTCAAATTTTTTTAGTATTTTAATTTAAGAAAAACAACAAAAATAGGAAGTCCTTACTGTGGCCGGGCAGGAGCCGGGCAGGAGAAGGAAGGGTGGTCATTGTCGTAATTTCCACATTCCCTAACAACTTACAAATACGAGCTGGACCGTGGCGCCTATAAATACGAACCCGCTACCGTTTTTCTCATTTGTTTGAAACCAAAGGGCTGAGGCCACGAAGAGAGAAAACTGGGAGGAGAGAGAGAAAGAGCGGAAGAGAGACTGGTGGTGGGGCTGAGATAGAGAGAGAGAGCGGAAGAGAGAGACTGACGAGAAGAGTAATAAGAAGAGACAGAGAAACTCCATGTTCAACCACTCTTTCTAACAATTTCTCACACATTTTTCTCTCCTCTTCTCTTTCTGATTTCTTTGCACGTTTTCCTTAATTTGTGTTGGAATGAGCCGGTTAGGGTTCAAATCGGTGGTCTATCATGGCGACGTGCGTCTTGGGGAACTCGACGCTATTCCGGCGACGGACCAGGATTTTCAGTTTCCGAACAACGAGATTAGAATCCACCGCATATCGCCGCCCAGTGAGAGATGCCCTCCCCTTTCAGTTCTTCAGACAATTTCTTCATTTTCTCTCAGGTGTAAGCTCCAATCTTCCTTACCTGTTGAACAACCTCACTTGATCCAGCTTCATTACTCCTGCTTCCATGAATTGAAGGTCAAGTCATTTTCTTGATTTTTTCCCCCTTTTTGAATGTTTTGGTTTGTTTCTGAGAGGAAATATATGTATGAAAGTGCATGTGTGATGTGAATACTGATTTCTGGTTCTGTTGATTTTTTTTTAAATGATGAAACTGTGAATTTGGAGTGTAGAGGACGTATGAGAGTGAAGTTAGTTCGTAATTTGGATTCTGATGTTCTCGTCTGAACTTACAGACAGCAATTGTGATGGTTGGGGACGAAGAAATTCACCTGGTTGCAATGCCGAGCAAGCAGAAGAATTTTCCGTGCTTTTGGTGTTTTGCGGTGCCCAGTGGTCTATATGTATCCTGTTTAGGAATGCTAAATCTCAGGTGTCTTGCGATTGTTTTTGATCTAGACGAAACGCTTATTGTAGCAAACACTATGAAATCTTTTGAAGATAGAATTGAAGCTCTTCGAGTTTGGCTCACGCGGGAAACAGATCCATTGCGTGTATCTGGAATGTCAGCTGAACTCAGGCGGTACCTGGAAGATCGTTTGCTGCTAAAACAGTATATTGAGAACGACACTGTAAATGATAATGGGAGGATTTATAAGGTGCAGCTGGAGGAGGTTCCTCCCCTAAACGGGACCTGCGAGAAAGTAGTTCGTCCTATAATTAGATTGCTGGACAAGAATATTGTTCTTACTCGCATCAATCCAGAGGTTGGCTCTATTCTCGCGTTGTGCCAATAGTTCCATTCTATTATTGTTATTGTTATTGTTTTCATTTCCTCCCCTTTTCTATAAACGTAATTATTATTTTTGGATCCATTTTGGCATTGCATTTCAATATATACTGATTTAAAATGAGAAGAATAGAACTGACAAATTTGGATTCTAAATAATGATTAGTTATCTTGGAAGCAATCTGAATAGAGAACATCTAGCTCAAATCTCCGAACAGTTAGAGGATACGAATCTGTAGCCTGTTTCGTCTTTGCGTCCTTTTTCTTTTTTGAATAGGCAAAACGCATATATGCTTTAACCTTTAACATTGGTTACCTAACTTAAATAGTTAGGAAGAACATGTGGACATAGTCTTTTCAATGAATCATGGGATGTGTTGCTCAAGTGGTGAAGGCATAAGTAGAGGTTTGAATCCCAACCTCCTCATGTTGTTGAACTTTAAAAAAACGAACACAAGAAAACCGATATGATATGAGATTCACAGAGATAGTGACTGGGATGAACCTATCCACCGTAATGACTCAAGGAAATATTTTGTCATTCTAAAGTCGTATTTTCATTTCAGATTCGTGATACCAGTGTTCTTGTGAGGTTACGGCCTGCATGGGAAGACTTAAGAAGCTATTTGACTGCTAGGGGTCGTAAGCGTTTTGAAGTTTATGTATGTACCATGGCTGAAAGAGATTATGCATTAGAAATGTGGAGGCTTCTTGATCCAGAAGCACACCTGATTGCAACAAAGCAGCTTCTTGACCGTGTTGTTTGTGTCAAATCAGGTAACAATTCTAATTAATCCTATTCTGAACCAGAAGTCACTGATTGTATAAGCAGGTAACTTGGAACAGCCTACAGCATATGGGTTGTAGATTCACATATGTTACCCGATGGCTGATGCCAACACTCATAGCCGCCTTGTGAAGAAGACTTTTGAAATTTTTATGATGATGCTTTTAATATTATTGATTATTTAGAGATGTGAGAAATCCCTTTCTTAATAGCTAATGTTTTAATAAGGGTCTTGAGGTGTACGCCTAGGCATTAGGCACAGATCTGCCTCGCCTTAAGGTGCACTTAAGAAGGTGCTAGGCGCAGCAAGGCGAGGTGCACTTAAGAGGCAGGGCGTTAAGTGTGTGCCTTCCTATGAAGCCCTGAGGCGCGAAGTTCAGCACCTTTCTTCTTTATTAATTGCATTTATGTTTTTTTTCCTCATATTCCCACTTCAACCATGCTCTCTCTTTCCTTACTAATCCTTGAAGTAGTACGAATCCTGCAAGTAGAAGAGGAGAGTGATCTTCATTTTTTCCTTACTTTCTTGGGGGAACTTAAGACCAATAACTTAGGTTGGGGGACTTGGCAGGTTCTAAGAAATCTTTGCTGAATGTTTTCCAATCCGGTACATGTCATCCAAAGATGGCAATGGTTATTGATGACCGTTCAAAGGTTTGGGAAGACAAAGACCAACCACGTGTACATGTAGTTCCAGCATTTACTCCTTACTATGCTCCTCAAGCAGAGGTGTGAAAATGTTCTCTTTTATTTCAAGTAAAGAAATTAAGATAAAGACCAATTGAGTGTTTAATAATGTGATATTTCTTTTGGATAGATAGCAAACGTGGTCCCTGTCCTCTGCGTGGCAAGGAATGTCGCGTGTAATGTCAGGGGTTGTTACTTCAAGTAAGTGTAAATAGCTGTGCTAACCTACCAACACACGAACACCTGCCTTTATCGTTTGTTAAACCTAATCATATCTTATTGCCCTTATACAGAGAATTCGATGAGAGTTTGTTGCGACGGATTCTTGAAATTTCATATGAAGATGATGTCATTGATCTACCTCCTGCTCTTGATGTGAGCAGTTATATGATGTCAGAGGTATTTGAGACGAAGAATATCCACACTTACCGTTATAATCGTTGGTGGAATAAATTTTTATTAATTGCTTCATTGATGTATTATTGATAGGAAGCTGGTTTTGTATCCAATGAGATTGTGAATGCTCCAGTTGGTGAAGGAATGAATGGTGTTGAAGTGGAAAGGAGATTGAATCAGCCGGTGAGTTTTTCGTATGTGCGAGTCTATCAAACGTTTCATATTTTGAGTAATGAGTAATGAAGGCCTTTTTATATAACTCTTGACACTTCAGGATGATAAGCATGTAATAGACATGGCTAATAATCCTATTACAAGCCATACAGTTGTAAGAGCAGATACTTCTCAGTTGCTTACTCCAAATCCAAATGTTGTTGGACCAAAATCTTCAAGACCTCTACTGCCTTCTCAAAGTATGGGCCTCTAATATTTTTACTTTCTCTCAACGTTTTTCTTTACAGTGAAAAACCAAATTCCATTTTGGCATTCTGTAACGGTTTTACCTGACTCGCTTCTATCAAAAGAGCAGTAGAACTCATTTATTTTTGCATATTGTTTTAGAGCCTGGGTTGCTTGGAGCCCCTGTCAGACGAGATCTCTCTTCTGATTGTGATTATGACATGAAGAGAGGACTCCTTGCTACGAAACCTGGTATTGATCTTCGGGCTCCGCACTTTGGTGAACCCCCTATACTCCCCAGAATGCCCGTACAACTATCAGCATCCGGATTACAGGTGCAAGGAAATTCATTCGTGGATGATGACTCTAGTAAAGGACATCACAATAGTCGATCTTCAGGATTTATTCAAGAATCTGAAGCTTCAAAAGCTGATAAACATCGGTCTCATCAGATCCCATTCAGCAATAATCCACAAGGTTTTCTTCTACCAGTTTATATTCCACGATCTCGACTTATTTAATTTTTGTAGTCTTACTTGACTGAAGCTTTGGCAGGAATTGCTATATCTCAAAATCGAGCATCTAGCAATAACAAAGAATCTCAACAACCTGAAGCAGGGAAAGTTACTATACCTCCGCCCTCTTTATACATTGGAGTTCTACAAGAAATTGGTCGTAGATGCGGCTCAAAGGTACAGGGTGTCGGTTTTTTGAACGGTTTTTGCTTCTCACCTTGTTTTTTCTCACTTTGCCTCATTGTGTAGGTGGAGTTCAAAACTGTTGTCAGTACCAGCAAGGATTTGCAATTTTCATTTGAGGTTGGTGAAAAAATGCTCGTTATAGAAAATTTTCAACTGTACATGAACAAAATTGAATATATTTTTTATATTTAAGTTGCTTTTTGCTACATTTAGCGTATTTTTCTGTATCAGAAAAGGAAAATCTTTGTGGATTGTTAATTTTCTAGAGATTGTGGAAATAAATTGTGTTAGAATGTTGCAAATTTCATGTTTCTGAGTGTTTGGTTCAGGTTTTGTTTACTGGCGAGAAGATTGGTGTTGGATTGGGTAAGACGAGGAAAGATGCTCTACAACAAGCTGCGGAGAATGCACTTCACAATTTAGCAGGTACAAATGCATTCTTTTTATTCCTTTAACATATTGCTCCACGGTTACGAAAACTCGTATATTTTGTACCTTCATGGAATTTCAGATAAGTATGCTGCACATATGAAGCCTCTTTTGGGACCTGGAGTAGACGCAGATCTCGACAAGCTTTCAATTGGAGGCGAAAATGGATTCTTATGGGACAATGTAGCTCCAGAAGTTAAGAAAGAAAACAAGTGGGAGGTGTGAATTAGTAGTAATCCATTTGGATAGAGATAGATGATTTGATTTTTGTGGTTCAAAAACATAGGTGGATGCTTGGATAAAGGGTATGAAGGAAAGTAATTTCCAGATGGGGGTGTTACTCTGCTCACAACCTCCTCCTCCGCCTTCTCGTCCTCCTCGTCCTCCTCGTCCTCCTCCTCCCCCCCTTCCTCTACTTCATCTCATTGCCATCCAAATGTGAACACCAAAACCGAAACACTGAATGCAATGCAAAGTGAGCTGGGCTTCATGTTTTCCCCAAGCTGCCTCTCAAAGTTGTTCCAAAAAAAGGTATGAGCTCGGTCGGTGGTCAATCCCCCTCCCCCAGTTTCTACCCCTTATCCAAGTGCCTCCCATGTAGTTGAGTTCATTTGATTTGATTTGATTAGTGGAGGATTAAAGGATTTTGATTGATTTCTGTTTTTTGCTGTTTATGAAATATCTGAGATGAACTCTTTGAATCAACTCAATCTTGTTTGTGGAGGAACATTGGTTAAATAAAAACATTGAAGAGAATAGAAACATAGTTAATTGGTTATTTCAGTGTCATTGTTTTATTCCAGAAACTGCGTTCTTGTGATTACTGACATAAATGCTTTCAGGCTTCTGATGAACCTGAGACTACTAACTCTGTTTCGGCAAATCAACAGAATGTTCAGAAGCGCCAGTGTTCCCCGAGGTAACACCCTTTAACACATTCCTTTTTCTCCATTTGTTTCCAAGCTTTCTTGTTTCCTTCTCTTTTTTGGGAACTAAATTCGCTCTCTCTATCCATAACCACTTTTTGTTTATGTGATTTGAGTCGTTTTAATACTTTTTAATTTAAACATTTTCAATAAAAATGTTATTATATCTTACATTTCTTCAAAAGTATTTCAAATAAATATTTGTTTAGTTAGATCACTTTAAATCACTCTCACTCACAATAAGCTGTACTAAACACACTTCTTACCATGTTCAACTATGTATATAGATCATTTCCCAGTAAACGATCAAAGGAGGAGGAGGAGGAGGAGGAGGAGGAGGAGGAAGAAGAAGAAGAAGAGGAAGAAGAAGTAGGATCTTTGAGGCAGAAGAATGGGAATTCCATTACTTGAACTGAATAAAACACCCAAACCCCACACACGTAATGTTCATTTTTGGAGACAGATTTTGTTTTGTAACCCAGGCCCCTCCCACCCTACAATGTACACTGCAACCGGAGCTTTCTTTGCCTCCCAACGGCCTTGAGGTGAAGAATAACCTTTTNTTTTTTTTTTTTTTTTTTTTTTTTTTTTTTTTTTTGGTGAGAAATATGGGCTGCAAATGTTTATTATTGGGTTCAGTCGCGGCCCTATTTCTTACTGCCTTAATGTTGGCCATTAGTGTCTCTACTTCTTTTTCTACCTCCCTCCTTAGGCTCACACTAATAATTTAAATCCTTCTCTCATTACACTCCTACTCAATCAAAATAGTCTTTTTAGCTTCCTTCTTTATTTTTATTATTTTATTTCGGTGAATAAAAAATATTAATACTCTTATAACTATTTTATTATAAATTTGTGCAGGTGAAAATAACCTAATTATTCAAATTTTAGTGTGAAAAAATTCCTTTATATAACAAAAAAGAACAGAACAATTTGAAGAAGAGAATAATAAATGGTCATATTCCACTTTACATTAAAGAAAAAAAAAACATTAAAATAAGTTACAAATAAAACATTCTGTTTTCTTGCTGGTGATTGGTATTTTAATCATTGAAATATGATGAAATTCTGGGAAGAAAGAAAAAACATTTAGTATTATGATTGTTCTAATTATAGCGCTATTTTCAGGAAATTTGATGATGGATTGGAGCAATATGAAAAGAAATATGATCCAACAAAACAATACAGGTTTGAAAGCGGGTCAACTGCCAAAGTCGGACCGGATCTAATGCTGAAAGGAAGAGGANTTTTTTTTTTTTTTTTTTTTTTTTTTTTTTTTTTTTTTTTTTTTTTTTTTTTTTTTTTTTTTTTCCTAAATCACCCATTCTCAACACAGGTCAGGATCATCTAGGCAAGCTTTTTCCTAAAATTTCATTGATTTTTTTTTTATTATAACCTAAGGAGGATTACTCATAACCCGAGAAAGTTTAATGGACGACCTATATATCCATAACCCCAGTCATCGACTTTTGCCAACGCTTATTGAGCTACTCATGTCAAATAATCTACTGAGAGAGGTGTTTCCTTCTTTCATCAAGTCTAGTAAACTAAACTACTGCTTCTTAAAGATGATGCAGAGGAGGAGGAGGAGGAACATGAAGATGATACAGAGGAGGAGGAAGAGGAAGAACATGAAGATGATACAGAGGAGGAAGAGGAAGAGGAAGAACATGAAGATGCAGAAGAAGAGTAACTAACTGGGACTCAAGCATTTGTCGGATTCTTTCCTTTTTGGTCTTCTGGGCCAATAAACCTAGGTACCTCTTCTTCTTCCTCCTCCTCTTCAGTTACTCTTGGCATTGACAATAAAAGGCTTTGGTTGACATCAGGAGAAACTTTCTCTTTGTAGAGAGACGGTAGAACCTCCAAAACACTCATAATAAAAGGCAACATAGGTGGCTGAAATTGAGTTAAGAAATACAGTTTATTTTGTAGTAGAAAACACAGCCTATCCAAGGACGCAACCCAACTACTTTTTGTCTATATTTCTGAAACTTTTTTTTTTTTTCTTTTTAGTTCAATGATTGCGAAGTGAAGTGATCAACCATCGGGTGAACAATGCTCCAATTGGAGCTTATATTTTTACGGTTTTGTAGTCATTAAAATAAGTGATTCGTATTAGCCTATTACAGAGAGAATATTGGATAAATCTTCCCAAAGTCCGCTTAGAACTTTGTAGATAAACAAGCAATTGACGCTTCCATACAAAGGCAACAATCGGAAAGAAATTCGTAAAACCAGAAAGGAGCTAGTAGATTCTTTTTGTATCTAACGTTAGTCTAGAAAAGCTCAACTCTAGTGCCTTCGATAACATGGAGGAGGAAGCAAACTTACATTTCAACAATTGCCTGCTAATGACGCAAAGATTATCTATGAAGCATCAATAGTCGGAGTTTAGCTCAGAAAAGGTCAAAAGCAAGAGAAAGGGAGAGCGTACATACTTCGAGTAGACTGAGAAAGCAAACAACTGAAGAATTCATACAAAAATAATGCGAATATAAGAAGCGGAGGTACCTTCTGGATTTAGAAAACAAATTTCAAACAAACAAACAGAACTAGGCTGCTCCATGACTAGCGAGAGAAAAGAGACTCGTCGATTTCGATCTTGATTTTCTCATCGTCGTCAAACTTATCCTTTCTAGGCGGAGAAGGCGGAGTTGGTACTCTTGGTGTCCCTCTCCCTTTCGTCTTGTCCCGAGGCCTTGCCTGAACGTTTTTCCCCAAGAAAATCAAATTCGAACAAAGGAAATTCGAACGAACAAAGAAAAGAGAGAGTAAAGACATTTACATTTCCGAACGAGTGTTTGAACCGCTTTCCTTTCTCCGTCTTCTTATCGCCTCTGCCACAATACACTAAAAAAGCAAAAATAGAACAAAAATCAATCGATTGAAGGTGAACAGAAGAGACGTGAACAGTACAAAAGAAGGTAACAAATGCATACCGGCGGGAATTGAAGAAGGCGAGGAAGTTGCAGAGATTCCAGTAGAAGTACGCAGAGAGGTTCCTAGGGTTTCGGATTTGGAGAAGGAGAAACAACGAGGAGAAAGAGTAGGAGATTGAAATGTTGCCTGAAGAAGTCCGAAAGGAAGTGAAGCCATGGACGGATGAAGATGAAGCAGAGTGAAGGAGAGCGCGCGTCTGTGAAAGAATCACGAAGATAAGTTTCGAGTGGAGACCGTGACGGATTTTATCCCTCTTTTATACCTCACCCGCCCGGACTTTCGGAGCTCCGATAAGATATAAGATTACCGCTCTTTATAAAAACGACATGTCGTTCATGAAGATATAAGGAAGAAAGTAGCTATATAAAGTGGGCTCCACTCGTTTAGATTTCTGGGCTAACGGCCCATTAGACTACCCGTTCAAAAGCCCACACTCCATGATTCTTCTTCTTTATTTTATTATTTTTAATATATATATATATATAAAAGTACACGTACATGGTTATATTTAGTAAAATTAAACTATATAGAGTAAGCTAAAATATTATAAAACATATATATATATACACATATATAAAATAAACTGAAATATTATATATATAATATATTAGATGGTTATATCTAATAAAACTAAACTATATAAAAGGCTGAAATATTATATAATATATATATATAATAGATGGTTATATCTGATAAAACTAATCTATATAGAGTAGGATGAAATATTATATATATATATATATATATATGGCAGATTGTTATATTCGATAAAATTAAGTAGGCTGATATATATAATTTAGAGAATTAATTAATAATGCTAAAAAAAATAGATAAATTTAAATAAAATAGAACAAAAATCCGAGAGTTACACACATGAAAATTAAAAGTTTTTTTTTTTTTTTTTTTTAAAGAGGAAAATATTACTATTTTTCCTCTACCATATGTTACAGAATAGAGTGAGTCAGTGACGATGTGTCGGCGGAGGGGCGAGGGAGGGCTTGCATTGGTAGCACTTGGCGAAGAGGCCAAAGGAGTCGATCTGTCGAACGAAGTTGGTGACGCTGGCCCAGCCGCCGAACCCGAACCCGACTACCAAGATCCAGACCACTATGAAGCTGTTCAATACGTACATAGCCGTCCAGCTTGGGAGGAAGAACGGCGGCTTCTCCGCCGCATTCTGCCGGAAATCAATCATAATTAGTACAACAAAATGGCGTTGAGAAAGAAGAATGAAAGAGAAAGAGCGGACCTGTCTGGCTGAGGGCTTCCTGTAAGTGAGCATATGGGCGGCGGCGGGGATGATGTAGACGGTGAAGCTGACCAAAAGGGCGCCGACGGCAGAGTTGATTGGCCCAAAGAAAGGGAAAATAATAGCCAAAAACCATATGGGAATAACCACAGGCAGCCTCACCAGAGCCCTCAAACACAGGCTTTTTGTGTCGTGCATTCCAATCACTTTCTCCCACACAAAGTACAGCGGCGTACACGCGAACCCAAACGTTATGAACTGCATGTTCAATTGTTCGAGTCATAAATTTTCTCTAACTCAAATAAATAATGAACCCAACTTAACCCAATCGTAAATTTTTAACGTTCATAATTCCATCCAAACCATTTGTTCCCCTAAATTTTGCTTCATTTCCTTGATTAAATTGACCAATACCCATTAAATAAATTAATAAAAAAATAAAATTATAACTATAATTTCATTATAGATCCAATAATTTAATAATTAAAAAGTATAATCAATAATTTAGCTAAATATGGAACACGCCTAAAATGTTTAAATGACAAAAATAAAACATTTTTTTTTTTAAAGAAAAAGCTTAATTGTGATATTTTAAAAGTTTGAAAGCTAATTAGTAATAATTAGAGTGAAAAACAAAATAATTTGAATAAAAAAAAAATAAAAAAAAAAAATAACCTGGTGAATGAGCATTAAGATAACGGCGGCGTCACGGTATCGGTTCTTGGGGAGGAGAGAGAAAGCGTTGGAATGGTTGAGAAGCTCGTCGCCAAAAGCCCAGTAAACGGCAGAAGCTGACGGAAGCGTTAAAGTGAAAACGTACAGAGTGGCCATGAAGTAAATAGCCTTGAACTTCTGGGGTTTCCACATCGCGTGCATTATTTCCCTTTAATAATAATAATAATAATAATAATAATAATAATAATAATAATAATAATAATAATAATAATAGAAATTAATTAATTAATTAATTAAAGACTTATAAAAAAAAATTATAATTAAAAAAGAAAAGGAGGAGGGGGGGCTTACACAGTGACAGCGTGGCCGCCGAATGTGTAAAGAATATTGGTGGCGCCAGTGAAGTAGAGCACCAGCTTTGTCGGCCCGGAGTGGATAACACCGTCGACCTGCACCAGCAGCGGAGAGAAATGAGAAGGCAGAAGATCAGAGAGAGAGAGAGAGGGGCGGAGAGATAGAAACCTGGCCGTGGACGAGAGCGGCGACGGCCAAGTACCAGGCGGTGTAAGTGGTCATTCCAAGGCCGAGAAAGGACCAAATCCGGTAGTTATGAAAGGAAGGGATGAAAACAGTGGTGGCGCAGCATGCTCCGAAAATGTAGGTCCATGTTCTTTTGTCCAAGTGGTCATTTATGTAATATATATTACTGGATCACAAATTTAAAAAATATTTAATTTAATTGTTGTAATTAAATTAATTTAATTATGGTTTTGATATGGTTACCTTGCGCATCCAATAAGCTGGATGACAGATCCAAAGAGAAGGAAGGTACAGTTGAAAGCGAGCCCCACGGCCTTCCATTGAGGTCCCAAAAGCCCATCAAGAACCTCGAACCACTGCCAAACCAAACACAACAACAACAACGACGTCGTTTCATATTGGAAAAATGAAGAAGAGGAAGAGGGCTTTAATGGCGGCGGAACCTGAATGACATGGTTTTTGAAGCTAACGTTCTCCTTCTCCTTCCGGCTTCTGTATTCAATATACAGAACACTGATCAAATACGCCGTCCAACTTCCGAGCATCCCGTAGAATATTTGGAAGATGATTCCGGACAGCATTCCCAGCTGGGAAAATGAATACGGCAGTGTTAAAAGCACTTGAGCCACCTGCAAAACAGATATGCGGTAACATTCAGAGTGGTTTTCCGGCCAATTATGGGCGGTTTCCCGGTCAAATTTTGGGGGGGAGGGGGGTTTCACTTGATTTGAGGCACAGCTAAACCAAGCATCCCAGGCGGAGCCGCCGTGCCAGAGTAGATCTTTCATTTGGAAAACAGAGTTCTCTTCTTCTCCTTCCTCCTTTCCGCCGCTGTTTTCCGCCTCATTTGCGGCGGTCGGAACAATGGCTTCCTCTGCTTGTCTCTGTCCCAACATTTTTTTTCAAAATTAAACGTCTAAATCTCTGCAGATCTGTTGGAAATGAACACAAACAAGACAGTAAATATAAGACAAAACCCATCTCATAATAATCAAATTAAATCAAATCAGATCTGTTTCTTCACCTCCAAAAATTCCTCCAATTTTGAGGTTAAAAAACAGAGCAATAAATCTCGAAAACAGAGGAAACCCCTCAAGAACCCTTAAATGACCTGAAATCCAAAAACCTAAGCTCAGAAATTAATGCGCGCCACCATTACGGTGGTGCTCAACCCGAAAACGGCGGCCCACGGCGGCGACTGCCAGAGAATCTGAAAAGTGAAAAGGCTGCAAAAACAGAGCGTAGGTTCTGCGAGTTTCGAAACGGCTTTTGTTTCAGAATAAATATATTTATATAGTGAATGAAAGAGGAGAAATTGGTGATATTGTTGGGAATCAACCACGCCCATTGCGCCTATTTATACCCCTAATTCTAATGATAAGCAGAACCTGTAAACAAATAATTATTTAATTCTTTATAATATTTTCACTTAATTATTTCATTTTTTTTTTTTTTTTTTTATAACCTAAATTCTTGTATTAGATATTCCCTTTTTTTTTTTTATAAACAAAATAATTCATTTAGGTTTTTCATCATACTCATCATATCATATCATTCACATAACCTACCATCCACATTTCATATTATAAGATATATTTTAACATATCATTTCATAATATATATCTTATCCTCCTCCTATCATATCTCAAATATCTCATCAAACGCATACATAACCTAACATTTACATTACATATCATAATCATATTGTTTCATAAATATTTTACACATGTCCAACATATGACACGTGCAGATTCCATAGGGCATACGTCATCACACAACATCAAATTTTAAACAAACCAATAATAAGGTCACTTACTTGATTGGCCTTAGTTGACGTTCTATCCTATTTTCGAGATTGGCTTGACTTATCTCTCGTGAAGTGGATTAGGGCGAATAGTTGGACAACCCACTTACCAATTAAATTGAGAGAGCTCTTTGCAAAAATTAACGTTAATGGTTCAGAATATGTATTAATGGTATTAAAAGGTTCGGACTATGTATTAATGGTATTAAAAGTATTTTTTATTTTTTGAAAATAATTAGAAATATTTTTAAGGAAGTACAAAGCTATTTTCCAAATAAAGAACCACCTTTTAAAGTTTATGAGTATATTTAAAGAAAGTACTAATTTTACAAATATTTTTATTAATTTAACCCTTTAATTTTTTTTTGTTCGTATGTCACATCATTTTTTTCAAGAACATAAACTTTATTCAATAATATTTCAACACTCAAAAATTATATACGACACTTTTAAATGTTAAAATTCATTAATACTTTTGATTTTTAAAAATTTTCATTTTCTTTACCATTTAGGTATCCATAAACTACAAACTGTTCTTCTCGAACTATTCCAAAAGTTTAACTATATTCTTACGTTAAAATTTTAAAATGATTTTACATCTTCGTTGAATTATTCATATTCTTTATTCATTTTAATCAGAGTATTTTTTTTTTTTACTACTAATTTCTCACGGCTCGATTATCAATTATTTTCTCTAAATTCATTCAATTCAAAATAAATGAAATATTTCCTAAATATTAAAATAAATAATTATTTATCAAATTTTTTATTAATTGGATCAAACTTCTCTTCTTCAAGCTTATTAAAATTTCAAAGGCAACATTTTCATATTTTTATATATTAAATGGTATTAATGAAATTTTAAGATTTTTTTTGGGTACAAAATTTAAATAGTAAGCCGCCGATCAAGTCTTAAGCCGATAGTAACGACTCCTTAATAATCTCCCACGGCTCAGCTCAAGCCAAGTCGGCAAAGCCACAGCCACTCTGAAAACCCCACCCTCCGTCGCCCAATGAGTGGTCATAATTAAACTTCTGATCCCTTTTTTTGGTTTGACGGCGGCGGCGAGGCCCATTGCTGGCCGCCAGCTCCACCACAATCCAAAATAACAATTATTTAAATTTAAATAAATATATGACGTGTAATTTAATAACATACAACTTAAAAAATAAAAAAAATGTCATTGAAATGGCATGCAAAGGGTGCCACGTAGCACCCGGCAAAGGCGGAATTTGTCGGGTTGGGAAGGCCCGCCACCCGGCCCAACACAGCCCGCACTTCGAAATTCCCGGTCCGGCCACTACTTAAGACTTTCAACGCTTTGTCAAATGGGTTCATTACAAAACAAATAAAAAATTAATAAAAAATAAAATATCTTTAATTTCATATTATTTATTATTATTTAATTTCGTTTTTCGGGGTGGCAAAAAACGTCTGTCATTTGACTGCTGCTAAAGTGCCCTAGGTGAGGGGAGCCAACCAATAAAAAAAAAGGGCCGTTAAGATTTCGTCAACACGCATAAATAAATAAATATCTTTCTTTATTTTTAAAATTTAATTAATTTTTTTTGTTAATTAAACATTGGTTTTAGTGGAAGAAGTAATGATTAGGGAATGGATTATGACGCCACTAATTAATTAAAAAAAAAACCCTAAACCACATAAAATTTAAGATGCACGTGGGACCCTCCATAAAAAAAATAATCCATTAAAAATCATCATTTAATATAAATTATTAATATAAAGTACCAAATACCTAAGGTAAAAAAAAATTATATTGTTATCTTCGTAACAAATATATGTTGTTATAAGATACTTCTATAAAGATATAAATATTTTGATATGATTCGTAAACTTTATTATAAGATAAGATCAAAGTTTTAATTGAAAGAATGCATCATCTCTATTTAATAATTAAGCATGCCTAGATATGTACTTGTTACTATTTATTTACACTTTCAATTATAGAATATGCTTTTGAAACCAAAAATAAAATGCCCTTTCTTGCTAAGAGGGCCATGCTATGATTTCAATATTTGATGCTATAATAATCAGATAATTATGCATATTAATTAACTCTAGAAAATTTAATTATAAGATATAAATTTAGGTATGTTTTGAATAGTTTATACATTTCAATTATTAATGTCGTGTATGATGACATTCATTATGATTGATTTATATGATTTTTCTGAGATTAAAAAATGACAAGAACAGGGTTCGATCTTAATGGGCTAAATTTCAAGTCTATCTCCTTAGCCACTTAAACATATATTTCATAAATTATGTAATGGTCAAATGTTGAGACATTTCCTTAGAAATTTGATCATTAATTTTGTCATTTATAAATTTCAAGCAATTTTTGTGATAGAATTGCATCCGAACCATTTAATATTTTGCTTCTATTCAGTTAAGCCTTGATCAAGTTAGATTGTGGGGTGACTCAATTTAGAACAAGGTTTCAAATTTTACTTTTAGATCTTTGATCGTAAGAGGTAATCTAATTCTAGCCTCCTCTTGATGGATCCGAATTTCGTATAAGGAGCGTTAATTTCTTTGATTCAAAAGTTACTCTAGATCAAAAGCTTGGATCATTCGGTTGAGGATTATGGTTGACTTATGAGGTTGTTTAAATAATGAGCATATTAAGAAAAGTCCTTATTTATTCTTAGCTTTGAAGAGCCTAACACAAATCTTTTCAATTTTGTTTTTGATTACATGCATCATGGGAAAATTCACTCCAAGCAAAACGTGCTTAGCAACTTTATTTCTTTAAGCCTTTCTTAGTCATGTTATTCTCATGATTACTCCGCTTCCTCTCAAGGTTTTTAAAACACGTCTGTTAGGGAAAGGTTTCCACACTTTTATAAAAAATGTTTCGTTCTCCTCCCCAACTGATGTGGGATCTCACAATCCACCCCCCTTCAGGGCCCAACGTCATTGCTGGCACACTGCTTCATGTCCACCCCCTTTGGGGCTCAGCTTCTTTGCTGACGCATCGCACGATGTCTGGCTCTAATACCATTTGTAACAACCAAAACCCACCGCAAACAGATATTGTTCTCTTCAGGCTTCTCTCAAGATTCTTAAAACACATTTGCTAGGGGACAAGTTTCTACACCGGTATAAAAAAATGTTTCATTCTTCTCTCTAACTGATGTGAGATCTGACACCTTAATTTACGTGGATATTACAAAAACTATATAATAAATATATAACGTAGTCTCATCGGTTAAAGTATATATTTATTTGAATAAAATAAAATGTCGGGGTGTGTCTGGATGTTTTTATTTAGGGAGAAATAATATTAACACATGAAATCATAATAATTGATAGGATTTGAATCCGACAGAAGCATTGAATAGATACTTCTATTTGCGTTACAGCTGCTTCGGTACAGCGCCTCCGCCTCCGGTTCCGGTGGTATCGGCGGCGGGAAATCCCCCGTGATTCTGTCCCAAATCCAACCTTGCTTGCCCGCTGCCCGCTGCCCACTAGATTAAAACTAAATATAATTAAACATCGTTTTAATAACCACTCGTTCAAATTTAACCTTGAAAAAATAAAATACTTTTTAAATTAAATAACTAAATATTATAAAAGAAATTAGGAATAAAAAAAAGTGTTAGAGAAGAAGATTTTTAATTAAATTATTTAGGAGAATTGATGCTTTCAAAAAGGATATGGCAAAATCCGTAATTGTCACAGTGGATCTGAAGATATTATGCTAAGTGGATTTGTTTATTTATTTATTAATTTATTTAATTTCCCTTATTTTAATAATTAATAGTTAATTTATGTTGTTGATGGTGAAATAATTATTTTATTTTATTTTATGGTGGTGGTGTGAATCTTTTAGCTTAATTGTTTACGTCATGGTTTTGGGAAATAATATTATGATATTCAAATATTTAAAGGAAATAAAAAATTTATCTTTGAGTTCAATGTTCTTGCTAGTACTCGTTCCTTTGTTTAATCGATGTGAGAATCCCTCAATCCATCTCCCTTTGAGGCTCAATCTATTCATTGGTATATCGTTCGGTGTCTGACTCTAATATCATTTGTAACAGCCAAAATTCACTGTTAAGAGATATTGTTGGTTTCCTTTTTGGGCTTCTGTGGGATCTCACGAGATGCAATTATGACAAAGATAATAAGGTATAATAATGGGGGAAATGGTAAGGCCACAAGGGGAACATTGGGGCCTTTGGTGCGTGCGATGCAGATGGGCACCCACGGCGACGGCCACGCACGCCCATCGCCCTCACCGGCTCTCCCATCCCATGCCTTTATCAACTATCTTTTTTTCTCTACTTTTTGCTTCTAAATTTTCATACCATCAACCCATTATCCATTATTATCATTATTATTACTTTCTTCTCTTTCTCCTTCATGCTTTGGCTTTGTTTGCATGCACATATGACCCACCTTTTCTTGTTTTTATTATTATTATTATTTTTTTTTGTATGAACTTATTGAGGCTCTAGATCAAGAGGCTCGAACGTCTGCCTTAATTCAAACCGAGTGTATGAGGGTGTGCATTTCACACACCCGCAACCCAATAAATTCTAAAAGAAGCTTAGATCTAGCCTCTTTTTTTTTTAAACCCTATTTGAAAGAGGAACCCGGAAATCCTAAGGCAGTAGAGGAAGATGTTATTGGTAGATTCAGCCTTAGACTATTGGTTGGAGAGATGACCTTAAGCTTAAACATGTGGCAAATCTTACACACAAAGACGTCTACTTCGACTATACCATATTGAACTTTCCTCCCAACATTGGAATATAGATTGGGAAGGAAAAGTGGTTGAGACCTTTGAGTTGCGTCTCAACTATTAGAGTCATTATAATTATATATATAATCGCCCAACACTTTCTTACTAAAATAATAATAATAATAATAATAATAATAATAATAATAATAATAATACATGTTGATATTTTGGTCATTTGTAATAAATTAAAAAAAATTAAATTGGTAGAAATTAAATTGTTACGGAAGAGATATGCAAGTAAAATTAGTTTTTATTTTTAGAAAATATTTATAAAAAAAAAAACATTTTAAACGGACTATTTTTATTTTATTTTATTTTTGTTGAATTATAATTTTTTTTAGGAGAAGGAAAAAAAGAAAAAGAAAAGTGGTATCTTATCTTAAAAAACTAGTTTTGAAAATACAATAAAATCTTAAAAAATCCGAATCTAATAACCGACTGTTCCTTGTCATGCCGCCATGTAGGGCATGGCCATGTTTCCTTTCGTTTTTTTTTTTTTTTAATTTTTTTAATTTTTTTTAATTTTTTAATAATTAAAATTTTGAAATAACATTTATTGTTTTTTATATTTACCTATTCAATATTATTTTGTACAATGAAAAATTTTATAAAATTATCCTTATTATTGGTTTCAATGATTTTCAATCTCAATAATAATATTCAATTTTTTTTTTTCAATAAAATTGTGAGATCTGACTTCTGTTGGGAGGAGAACTAAACATTTTTTATAAGGTGCAAAAACCTTTCTAATAAGGTTATTCTAATCCTCAGCCTAACAATCCAAGCTTTTGTTGAAGCAAATCCTGACAAACCCTTGAATCAAAGTAATTACCACTCGTTATACAAAATTCGAATCAACCAAGAGATAAGGCTAGAATTAGATTACCTCTTAATCGAAGATCTAGAAGAAAGATTTGAAAACCCTGTTTTAAATTGAGTCACTCCACAATCGAAGTTGATCAAGGCATTGAATGGCATGGGAAACCTTATTCTAAATTGAGTCGCTTCACAATCAAACTTGATCAAGGATTTGATTGAATGGCTCGGATGCATGATCAAGACTTGATTGAATGACTAGGATGCAATCCTACCACAAGAATGGCTTGAAATTGAGAAATGACAAATATGATGCTCGAATTTCCAAATAAACGTTTCAATTTGATATCTCAATTTCATTCTTCCACCAATCTAATTTTTACATAACATATTGAGGGTATTTATAGTCTCCCAACAAAAGACGTTTGTGGCCGGAATTCAATCTCGATCCCTTCTAATCTCTACAACATACAAAGTCAATTTGACCATTTCACCATTACATAGGACTAAAAATAATAAAGTGTTCTTTGATAAGATAAACTTGAAATCTAGCCTGCACAGGAAGCTCGAAAAAGAAAGTTCAAAAAGGACAATATATGCTAGCGGTGGACTTGGGCTGTTACAAAAATGATGTTAAATATATTTATCGAATCCAAATAATTAATTGGAAAATAAACATGGATGTAAAAAACATTGGTGTACAAAGGTGGTAGTAGCTAAAGAAATTGATTCCTAGGCAATTGAATTTGGTCGTATTATTGGACTTGAAAAATTAATGCATACCCACACACAAAAAAAACTCATTAAAAACTATACTATTCTCCATGTGACTATGTTCCTTTTGGTCCGGAATATAATAAGTGTTCAAAATTTTACTTCCAAATATTCGTTTTTAGACCGAGAAATGGGTCTCAAATATAAAAATTTAGGTTTTACGATTCTCTACTCTACTCCTCTTTAGATAGATTCAGACACTATAAGTCTAAGAAGACGTGACTTTCGAATATTATAAACGAAATTTGTTCGAAACAAAGAGTCGGGGAGGAGCTAGAACCCATAGCTCCCTTTGGTAGGTTTGTGGTGGATACTTATAAGCCATCGAGATGGTGTATTGTGAGATCACATATCGATTGGATACGAGAACAAAATATTTCTTGTAAAGGTGTGGAAATCTCTCCATAACGGACGCGTTTTAAAACTTTAAGGAAAAATTCGGGAGAGAAAGACCAAAGAAGACAATATATGTTAGCGATGGGTCTCGAGTTTTTTTTTTTTTTTTATTTATCTCTTAGGTGTGGAGTGACTACCCCATCTTCCACACTAGGTCCCATGGCTATTACATTCTTAGGGGTGAAATTACCGACCCACCCTTCTCTAACCAGGTAAATTCCCCCTAAACTATAGGGTTGAGAATGTAAATTGATGGTGGAAGAGAGGGGTATTTTGGGGATACAAATGATACTTCTTGTGAAAGCATTTAATGGCGACTCGATAAGTTGGAAGTGATTTTTGGAGGGATTGGGAGACAAACATTCTGATGGAGGGGCCCTCGTGCTTGTCACGTGCTTACAGTCCTATAGACCAAAAACACAGCTGCCCAACAAAGCCAACCACTCCCTTATTGCTCATTCTCCTGCCACGTAAGCTACATATTATTTCTCCACGTGGCACCTCTACCCTTTTTAGAATTTTACATCATGCCATGCTTTTAGTTGTAGCTTTCAATTTTATTTTTATGAAATATAATGGAAATTAAACTTATTACCAATTATAATTCGTTTAAGAATTCACATTTTTTATACTCCAGTTTGAATTTTTGCCATTTTTTTAAGTACAAAATTAATCGACTGACGATTTAAAATTGAATCATATGATAAAAAATTACTGCAAAAGAAAGTAAGATTCAGATTATGTTGATTGGATGTAAACGCTTGTTTAAGATTTCGAGTCACTCCACAAGTAAGATCGATCATATTTAGTATGAATGATTCTAACTACATGAAGAAAAAAAAAAAAAAAAAAAAAAAAAAAAAAAAAAAAAAAAAAAACTTTGAGCAGAAGGAAAGCAAAAATACTCTTTTTACTACATTTTTCAGGTCTATTTTACAATGATAACGTACATGACTTTATATAGCTTCAGAATGGAACCCTTTACTTTCCATGAGCATTTCTAGAGCTTGTAACCTTCGTATTTTATGACCATAGCTCTCCGATGGCTATTGATTTCTCCTTTTTTTCCTTTTTCCACTAAACTCACCGACAACCTCTTGGACTAAATACCCAAATGAGATCTCGTAATCAAATCATTCTTCGTTCTTTTTCTCCACTTTTGGCTACAAATAATAACACGGCGTGGAATAAATTACTTTCGGGTTTATAATCTAATATTTAGTTTTAGTGGACCTTCGAAATATCTATTTCGATTCATAAACTTTTCTAGAAAATTTTAAGGAACGTGGAAACAAGGGTTAAGTTTAAACTCAAAATCTTTTGATATTGTATTAAATTATTAGTTAATGTTAAATTATGGTCTACACACCTGCAACTGTCGAAGTCCACCGCGAGTAGATATTGTCTTTTTTAGACTTTTCCTTTTAGGTTTCTCCTCAAAGTTTTTAAAACTCGTATGATAGGAGGAGATTTTTACACTCTTACAAAGGATGCTTCTTTTTTCTCCCGACCAATATGGGATCTCACTAAGTTTCTTGAAATATAGCCGTAAATTTGTATTGAAACCTAAGTTGAAAGATGATACGAATAAAATAGGAATATATTGGAAAGGCACTAGATTTTGAGTGGGTAATGGGGATTGGAGGGTTTATGGCAGACAAAGAGGGAACTTAGTGTGATCAAATGTGTCTGTAAATGAAAGAGACATTCCCATTTGCATATCTTAGTCAACATCTTAGTTATGCAATGCAAGATTGGCCACCATTCTAAAGCCAACACACCTTTCTTTTCTACCCTCTTTCAATTTCTAGACCGTCTCGAAGTTCGTAGCTAGTAATGAGTGTTTTGCCTTTTTTAAGTGCACGGGTATGAGGTTAGTGAGGTATGTTCGTGATATCGAACCATTCTTTTTCTATTTGTGTTATTATACTTTATTCTTCGTAACCGAAGTATACTGGTTACGTTGAATTTGATCTAATGAACATGATTTTATTATTATTATTATTATTATTTAAGCTCATTTCCTCTATTTATGTCGATGGATGAATATATTTTAATCAGTTGAGTCATATTCAAGTAAACATGACAGTGACTTAAAGCGACGTAGTAAAAATGACAAAATTAACGAATTTATTATATATATTATTTTTAATATGCGTTGAAAATATATTTAAAATAATATCACACAAATTTACGGATCAATAATATAATATTAAAAAAAAAAATACATGGGCCATGGCCCATGGGCCGATTGTTTGATGGCCCAAAAGATCCGGAAAAGGCGGCGTCACCTGGGCCGGGAGCCCAAAATCTTACGCGTGAAACTGTGGGAGAGACACTGGGCTGGAGGCCCAAATAACACACGTGTGAGAAGTAGCACGTGCGACTAAATAATATCTCTCTTTGTCACTGTCTGTATGGAATCGCTTCGGCGGCAATCATCATTTCCACAAAACCCAAAAGATAATTCCTTTGCGATCATATTCATATATTCTTTTTTTTTTTTTCTTATTTATTTATTTTAATTGTTTGTCGGTCACCGGGTATAGCCGGTAAGAGGTCGCTCTTGGTGGGTTCGTGTGGCGGCAATAGAGGCAAGTGTTACCGGTAGTTCAGGTTGCTCTAATCAATTTCCTCCTCTCCACGGGTTCGAATTCAACCCCTGGTTCTTTCTCAACTCTTCTTTCTCTCTCGGTCTTTGGAAAATCTCTGGTATTGATTCTCTGTTTCCTTTCCGATTCCTTTTGGATCGGACGGCTTGGTTCCTCGAAGGTAATCGATTCTCGTCTTTCTAGATCTCTTCTCTTTTCTTCTCTGTTTATACTTGGTTGTTCCACTTTTTTCATCTACTTCTACTTGTTTTGCCTGCAAAATTCGATTGAAACCGATTTGTTGCGTTCTCAAGCTTCATCTAATTTGTGGAAGATTGTCTTTGTTGAACTTATTTGTTGTGTTTTCTATTGTTTAGAGTCTTAATAATTGGTACTGGAGTTGTTTAACAACTTACTCTATTACATTTTAGGTTTATTTTTCAGTATCTGCTCTGTTAGCGATTGAACTGTCGATTTTTCATGGCTGTAATACGCAGGAATCTGTTGAGTTCACTTTTCCTTGTTGTATGTAGTTTTAACTGTGAATTTCCTGTAGCTGGTTGATTATAGTTCATCAATTTTGGAGAGATGGCTTTTACAATTGAAATTTAGGGATTCTAGTCTCTTTAAGGTCAAATATGTACTTCTCGATTTGTTTGCTTCTGGATGTTCATCAGTTATTACTTATCATATATGTATAGTGTTCCTTTGACTTTTGTAAGAATGGTTTCTAGAGGTTGCTTTCACAGCATTTCTGCACTTTTTGGCATGTATTTTATGTTAGATATCTTGTTTTATTGATCCTTGTCTGGACTGTTTGAGGTGCTGATCTTTCTTATTTTGCCTCAAATTGTTCTTGTCGTGATTCTCATGCATGTAGGTTGTTGTTGTTTTATGAACTATTGGACTTGTAATAACTTGGCGTATCATTAACACTGTAATAATTTTCAACAGGTATTTGCCTTGCAGAATGAAGGAGTCCAAGGGCAAGAGAACGTCAAAGGTCTCGAAAGAAGCTTTGAAACCAGTGGATGATAGGTAGTGTTTTGCTCATTGTTCCTCTACAAATCTCATATCTTATTGGTTTGATGAAATAAATCCTTGTATATTGTTAGGTATGAAATAAGTGTTTTCCAGCTAGTTTAATGAGTTCTATTGATGTGTAATATCCACATACTTGGTGGTGTACACAGTGTTTACAGGAATTTTGTAGTGACGGATCATAAATATATCTAATTCTTTACAGAAAGGTTGGGAAGCGAAAGGCTGCTGTCAAGGCCGATAAGGGAATCAAACGACCAACAAAGAAAGATTTGAAGGCCAAGAAAGATCCCAACAAACCTAAGAGGCCTTCGAGTGCTTTCTTTGTTTTCCTGTTCGTATTCGTCGTTTACTGTTTTGTTTTCAGGCTAAAACCTATTTGTTTGATTTCTTATTTGTTGAAATTTGATGTAACAGCGAGGACTTCAGAAAGGAATACAAAAGGGAAAATCCTAATGTGAAGTCTGTGTCTGCAGTATGTGATCACTGAAATTGTTCTTAAGATTTACACAACTTGAGATGCAAATATAGGATAAATTGTTAACATTTGCTCCACACTTGCAGGTCGGAAAAGCTGGAGGACAGAAGTGGAAATCCTTGAGTCAATCTGTAAGTAATATTGTGTATTACATAAAAATGGAAGCAGGCGAACTCTTTATCTTTTTTTACTGGTTGGGTTTTTCTCATTTAATGCCTTACTGATGTAAAAGGAAAGAGCACCATATGAAGCCAAGGCGGCAAAGAGGAAGGCCGAATATGAAAAGCTTATGAAGGCATATGACAAGAAGGTAGGTGTGGTGCTCTGTATTTTTGTGTATCGATCACGTTATAAAGCAACGTGACCACTAAGGTAGCGTGCTTATACTTATACACCCTTTTATCTGGGAATAGGCTAGCGCAGCAGAAGACGAAGAATCAGAGAGGTCAAAATCTGAAGTGAATGACGAGGATGAGGCCAGTGAGGAGGTATTTTTGACATATAATACGCAAATGACTGTTTGCGTGCATTTCAGTTCATAATAAGCAAATTAAGATTATAGGGTATTCTGTATGTGTACATTAATGAAATTATGAGTAGCAACCTGAGCAGAGAAGTTAGAGGTTAGAGGTTCGACCTCGCACAGGTCACCTGCCTTTCCTGCATCTAAATTATGTTAATTACTCAATTATTTGCAGGAGCATGAAGAGGATGATGACAACAGTGAGGAAGATGATGGCGATGAGGAAGACGATGACTAAATTGAAAGCATCTTTCTGACAATTGGAATGGCCGATCGAGATCGAGGGAGGGATCAGGTCAATGTATGTCCATATGTTTAGAATTTGCGTGCTTTCTGTTCTTTTGTGTGTGCAAAATGGGAAATGTCCTATGGCACTTCCGTGATATCTCTTCTTCTTACTGTTTAAATGGTCTTTCTCCACTCGCATCGCTTTTGTCATTATACATTGTTAAAATCTTTCTGGGGGTGTTCTGCTGGCCTTTTGATAACCAACATAAAATTATCAAATACATCCTTTTGAAAGCTGTACTTAACTTTCATAAATAGTTCTTAAATCCTCATAATCAGTCTTATTATTGAGGCTATTTATATGAAGGTTATTACAACGGTTAAAACTAAAGAAAAGCATTCCAACTTCCTTTGCTAAATTTTTTAATTTAATCTAAATATTCTCTATATTAACAATTATTATTTATAGAAAATGAATGATGTATACTTCTCTTTAAACACATTTCAAAGGAGACTGCTCACTAAAATTTCTCAAAACATATATACATCATCTCTTACAATAAAAAAATGAGACAAGAATGGTAAGTAATACCTAAACTTTTTGTACTTATTAGATGCATACAAAACAAAATGTTTGTCTAATAACCTGCGTATACACGTATAACAACAAAAGCAAGATAAGTATATATGGTAGGGGAAATCCCGTTTCCATCCTCGACTAGAATGCAAGAATCCCAGTTTTAACTTATTTATAGGTCAATGATATATGTTTTAATGAATTGAATTTATGTTCAAGTCGGTGATATTAGATATTTTTAAATTTTAAAGGCTTATTAGACTCGACAAAGTTGATGGTATAAATTTGTAATTTAATAAAAAGAAAATGGGATGAGGCATCAAATTAGATAACACAAAATTGACCAAGAACAAAGATCTCAATACTGATATATCGTTTCCTATCAAAATAGGAACATATATGGTCGGCACCTATGCCCCTAGTATTTCATCCATGGCACCTACGCCAATCCTAATTCTTCCTTCTAACCAATAATTCTTCCTTAGACTTGTTATTAAGAATTTGGTCGACAAAATTTAGAGGGGTAGAGGTAGGATGTTGATTTTAAGTGTAATAGTAGAGATGCAGAAACTTCTCAAATTTATGAACCCTTGAAACCTCGAAGGTCCAATAAGTACAAGATTAATTAACAAAAATCGATTAGGACGTTGTTTGGTACCTTCAAACTCAATTGATGTGTATCCCATCCACCTCCCTCCAACAGTTGCATAAAGTCATTAAACTTGTCTTCCATTTCCGATAGGCTACGTGCAAGCTGATTGACAACGCCCTCCGTGCTATCCCAGTGCTTGTCCAGCCAGTAAGTCTGCCAAATACTTCGTAAGACTGACATGCTAGAGGCACCCACCTGCATAGAAGTTCTTAGGAGTTAGCCACTAGCTAGTACATTACAAGCAAATAATCCTCAAAATTTTTCATGAGAATTGGTTTCATGAATACCTTAAAGGAAACAAATACTTTTAAGTCTTTGCCTTGTGAGTTCAGCATGAGGATGTATTTCTCATTGGCATATAATTTCAGAAGTTTCATCACCTACGCAGGGAAAATAGTTCAAATTGATGCTTTTCTTGACAAATGATGGAATGGTAAATGCAGCTATCATCATAAACCAAACCGAACCAAATCACCCCACTTTTAAGACCTCAAGCAACATTTCAAGTTGCTTTCCATCTGTGTTGTACATTCTACAAAAGAAAATTTGGCACGAATATACTGAAGCTAATCGATGTGGGAGGGGAGCGAGGAGTAGAAGAATACCGTGGAAGACGATCTATCACCACCCATCATCTCCTCCAATGATACACCAAAGATAATTGATGGCCTGGTAAATCTTTCCCACACCAATATGTTCTCTTGGCTGTTGCAGTCAACTGTTCCTGAAAGAAAGCTACTGACATGTCGATCATACTTGTAGTATGTATAATAAATAACTTGCCGGTGCAGGAGAAAAGTTGGGTTGTTTTAGCAATGCTGCAGAGAAGAATGAGGCAACCAAAAAGCATTTGAAAACCAAATGTCGATGTCAACAATAGACTATAGGAAAAGAACCAATGTGAATTATAGAATTGATCATCGAAACTGCGAATATCACCAAATAGAAACGGTGAAAACAAGAGGGGAAAAAAAAACGGGCATACTAAAGGGGAGGGGACAATTTTAAGGGTTCTCCAGAAAAATGGCACAGGCGTGTAAAGAAAGAGTCAATGATAAATTAACAAAAGCAAGATCCAGCCACAATGCATCATTCTTTCATATCATAATATATTCATACACAGCTAAAAGACCCCTCACCATCTGCCAATAAATAAATAACCATTATATTAAAAAAGATACGACAACAATCTCTAATCACAAAATGACCAGGGTTTTTCAAAAGTGGGGGTTTTCTTACTTTTTTTTTTAAATGGTGAATTTTCCTCTTGATCCCTGCCATAAAATAACACCAAACCCTAAAACGTCGAACTTTCAGCTTTTCCTCTCGAACAGTTCAGTAGCTATTATTGCTCTCTACCCCTTTCAATTGTTCTTCATTGTTGCATTGGTTCTCCATCTTTGATTTAGGGTATATTGTTCATACCGTCGATTCCATTTCTGAAATTTAGGAGGGTTTTGAAAACTAGGATTGTAAGCTGAACCAACACGAACCATCTTTGAAATTTGATTATTGTATAATAGTGAGGAAGTTGTCAAATGTTTGAAATACAACAAAAATAAAAACATGGCTAATCCATTGCTCAAACAATGACAAAAACCACTTATATATACAGATAAACAAAATTTGACAACTTCCCCATTTATTAGACAACAAACAAATTCCAGAGACGATTCATGTTGGTTTGACTAACAACCCTAGTTTTCTAAACCCTCCTAAATTTTAGAAATGGAGTCGACAATATGAACATACCTTCAATCGAAGATGGAGAAGCAAAGAAACAACGAAGAATGGTTGAAAATGGTAGAGAGCAAGAACAGTTGCTGAAACATTTGAGAGAAAGACAGAGAGTAGAGAAAGTCTGAAGTCTGACGTTTTATGTTATTTTAAAAACAAGGGCAAAAGGGAAATTTCACCACTGAAAGAGAAGAAAAACCATTTTTGAAAAACCATTTTTGAAAAACCAGGTAATTTCTTTTATAGAGTTTTCTCTTCTCAGGTTAGTTTCAGCAATTTCCTCATTCTTATCTTTAATTAAACACTTGGGTCAATTTATGTCAATCATGTCTTAAATTTCTCTTAGACAACACAGACAGCCTGAATATCAATTACCTGGAACTTTGTTGTGCAAAATGTGAGCCCTTACTAGAATACGAGCACGCTTCAGATTTATCTGTTAGTAAAATAAAATAATAACTTAGTACTGAGATACACTTCAATGTATCAGGAGAATAATTTTATTCCCATATACTTCCCAAACCAGAAACGAAACCTAACGAGTACATTTCTGTATGTACACAATATACAATGACTCTTGCCATGCCCTTACGGTGTTAAAATGCAAGACAGCAAGTGATTGGTATCGAAACCAAAGATGCAGAAGTCGCATGCTTAACCATGTCAATGATAACACTGAATGTGAATTTACAAGTCCTGGTGTATCCTAAGTTGACAATAAGAAAGACAATTAGTTCAGAAAATCATGCAGTCATTGGTTTCGAATGAGATTACATTCTGAAAGATACAAATTTTTACAAGATATACCAAGATTAGGATGCCAAGGGCGAGACCGAGTAGCTGTGCAACTACTTCCCAAACTTCTTCCTGATACATTGAAGTAAGGAATGAGTAGCAAAACTTTGGGAAAAATATCTGAAAATAATATGGAACATCTCTATTCCTAATTCCCTTGTAATTATAATATGCCAGGAATCAGGAAGTTGACTAATGTGAGTGAGCTTTGAATTATATAGTTTATGCTTTTCCTAATTGGACTGCCAAATATGTCCTGTGAAAATCTCATCCACTACTTCCCTAGTCTCTATACCTTCTGTTACATTCTTAGCAAACTTTATAACAATGAAAACCGGATGTTTAAATTTAGGATTCCATGACTGAGATGTCGAATGCCTCCTTGTGCCTCTTTGTATAGATGTATAGATAAAATGTGAAGACTTTTGCATCCTAAATTATTTCGATAGCAAAAATATGCAGTTTATGTATAAACATAATATTCAGATATGAATTTTGCATGATGAAGAAATTAGAAAGGATTAGTGTATACCTTTGCTGCTATTTCTCCCAAATTTCCTGAAATTGCAAAATGGCTTTGAATAACTCGAAATGAAGGATCTTTCAGTCCTCTTGCAACAGCCTACATAGTTTCAGAATCAGAATGGACACCAATTATTACTGTTAGCAGACGTTTCAAACTCCAATCATCAAGAAGTTTCCTTCAGTTTAAGAAACTAATGATAAATGCATAATTATTAACAACATGGTCTTTTTATGATTTTCTACATAATTTGCAATCATAAAACAGAAACACCACTAGTACTGTAAAATACCTTGGTAAGATTTCCAAGAGAAGCCAATGGTAGAAAATAGCTTGGATACAGTGGAGTAGCAAGATCAAAGATGCTGTGCATCACAGGCAATTACAATTTAAGGTTTTACAATTTTAATAGTAAATCAACAATTTCATTGTCAAATAGAGCTTGGAAAATGGCACCTTCCCCCACTGCCAATGAAGTCTGCGTACATGCGCCATTGTTTTGGATCATCATCAAAAAGATTACCAAACCGTCCACCTGGAAAGGATGGCAACACTCACTGAAAAATTCAATATAACCTTCCATATTTTTAGATCTCTTTATGATTCCAGACCAATGAATAAGCGTCCAACAGCTCCAATGCCATCCTTGGAGACCCATCTGCGTAGTCAATAAAATAACGTACATTAGAGTCTATTACAAGACTGTAGTGGCATACAATAGTTTGATTTTTTTTTTAAACAATAAACCAATGATTGCATAGGGTACAATACATGCCAAAAGATTGTGCAAAGCGTCCATTATTACATAGACAAAGTTCAAAGACAAATTGCTCACGGAGGATGCCTAAAGAAATGTTATGGGAAAACTTAGAAACCTGATGGCAGCAGCAGATGCAGCTGCAGTAGTTCCAGAGAAGGAGCCTATACCAACTGCCTGCAAATAGTCAATAAAAGAGTGGAATAAATACTGTTAAGGACCTTTTCTTTTCCTTCTTGCTAAGAGAACCACTATAATAGAATGAAACTGTACTTTTAGCAATATTTATCAATTAAGTTGAATTCTAGTTTCTTAATTATCTACCTTTAGTAGACTGGATGTGACCAACGTATGGCAGATCCATCCAGTAACATTAGTGGGGAACTGCAGTATCATGTACTGTAAGTAATCGTCCGACACTGATTCTGCAATGAAAACAATATAATTGTAAGAGAGCAGGTATAACGAAATACTGCCAGAAATTTTTTTTGAGATATTACATTTGTTAATCATATGCTCATAGTTTCTTAGGTCAGTGATATTTACCCCCATCCCAAATGCTCATCGGCCACATGATATAACTAGGAAGACTAAAATCTAGTGGGTCGGTATTGTTGCAGCCTTGATTTGAATAATATGTACAGAAATGAAGAGATTTTAAAATATCTAGATTAATGCAAAAGATGGAAAGTTTAGAGTTCCTTTTCTAATTGGTGGGAATCCAGAGACGGATAAAGAGGAAAATTTATTGTTTTTATTTTATTACTTTATTAGGTAAGAAACCGTACTTTTATGGAGAGAAATGAATGAAAATACAAGGATATACANAAAAAAAAAAAAAAAAAAAAAAAAAAAAAAAAAAAAAAAAAAAACAAACAAGATCAATCTCATAATTACAGAACGGCCTAGCGACCGACACTCACACGGAGGCAATAAATCTAGCCGCCTCCCACACCTCCTTACACGATATCTCTATCTCTCAAAAGATTATCTTGTTCCTCTCAAGCCAAATGCACCACAAAATGACAAAGAAACTCAAGAACAACACTTAACCCTTCTCCCAAAAAGGATGATTTGGAAGCACCTCCTCCATCATAGATCTACCATCTCTATTCCTAGCTCCACAAACATCAAACAATCTCATCCACGGACTCCAGAGGGATTGAGCAAACTGATAATTCTAATCTTTGCTAGATTGATGTACGTGATATAGAAACAAAGAGGTTAAAAAAGAAAATAACCCAATTAGAAAAACGGAATACATCTAATTGAATGAATCAACGTAGAAACCAAATATTCTGGCTTGGAAACATCAATTAACAAAAAAGTTGAACGAAGAAATTATTAAGTGAGAAAGGAAAAGAATCTACGGATTATAGGTACCTGGGAATCCCGAAGGTAAGATAAAATCTTTTATCACATCTGGAAGCCAGGATAATTTTGTTTCTGAAAATTGAGACCCTTCGAACCCCTTGGATGTCGAAGATGTTTGTTCGTCAAGAAAAGTTTGCAACTGTAGGTTATCATCTAGACAATACCTGTTCATGGAATCAAAATTTCCCGAATTGAAAATCTTGTTGAAGCTCTTGGAAGTAGAAAACGATGCAGTTCTCAAAGTATATAAACAATGCTGATTACGTTTACAAGATCTTTAATTATCTCTATTATCCCTTCTTCCGGCAGTAAGTAACTCTCAACTATCAGCTTTATCCTGAAAGAAACTCGAACCTCTATCCTCAGAAAGCTAATGGCGTAGTTTTTCATTCACATGAAATGAATCTAACATATAGATTGCCTCAATAGAGTGATATTAACAGAAGTACAAAACCATAGCAATACGAACGTGAATATATTATCTCTACTAAAAAAATTTTAGGAATTAGATAAACAGATACACAAAAAGTGCATTCTAAGGCAAATATCACCGACTTCTTCACAGCGCTGTTTCCGTATTTCTCGACTAAGATTACTCGCCGCTGGCTGTGTCCTCTGCAACAAGATGAAAATAAAAATAATACAATCAGATGGAATACTACTGGTAGCATTATCACTGTCGGAGTAACAAAAAACCGCTTCCTCTAAATTGATATTTTCTTTCGCCACTTAGATAGCAAGACATATCATCTCGGACATTTTCCGCTCAGTACAGAAGGAAATTGATCAAGACGTCAAGACATTTCAGGAAGCAAAGATAGATCAAATACAAAACTATGTTCCACATTTTTTCATCCATGAAATCCACCAGTTTACAAGATAACAAAACGGAAGAATGCAAAAGAAAAATCTCGTACCTGCCACAATCAACGCCGTTCTTTTCATCGTTTCCTCCACCACGAAAGTCAGTTTGGTTACAGAAAATCTGACGACGACTTCGCAGTCTTCCACTGTGAATCAAACTCGAAGACTCAAACGCACAAGTAGGCAATGAGAGCTGCACAGCGCTAGACATGCGGAGAGAAAGCGCTTTCAGAAGCCAAGCGACGTGATAGAGCTTCTTTCTTCAACTCCGTAGGCGTAAACTACAAACGAACGATTGCACTGTGGCAGAGAGATTCTGTTGGTGGTCGTCTGGTTGGTCATTTGCCGCGCGGCCATTGGGGAAGATGACCTCTCTATCCTATTTCTCCGGGCCTATCGGCCCATCTCCTAATTGGACAGCAACATAGCCCAAATGATATAATGGGCTCATAGATTTCCGGCCCAATCTCTCTATAAAATGATTTTTTAATAACACTATTTTCTAAAAGTAAATTGAATATATCATTAATTAATTGTTTTAAACTAACTATTCATAAATTAGAAATAAAAATAAATTATTGTAGCCACATATATCAGGTTGTTTTGTCATGAACAGTATCTTATTTTTCTTCAATTTTCATTTAATAGCTTTTATTGGTAGTTCAATACACTACTTTTGATTATATTTTTAGATGTTTTAGAGTATGTAATATTCAAGTTAAAAAATCACGGTTGAATTCAAAAATCTTGAAACCCTTTTGGTGTTATTTTTGTTTTTCAAATCTTACTTTACGTTTGAAGTTAATCGATTCATTGGATGAGTTATTATCAAGCTAATTCTTGAGTGAGTCATCTTAGAATCTAAGAGTGACTATCATAGATTCTAAGTTCGATCTAAGAGTTATTTATCTTTATTTGTAAACGTTTGCAAGGATTCTAAGAAGACATTTAGCTTTGCAAATCCAACAATTTTTTTTAGTCTCTCTCACTTTTGATAATGTTGATTAAAAAAAAAAAAATTGTTTTTAATTAATTCAATATTTTTGGAGCAATTTTTATTTTTTAAAAGCAACTTTTTATCCCATAAAATTACTTAATAAACTGTTAAAATAAAAAAATTGATTTGGTTAAAAAGAAACATTTTTCAGAAATTATTTCGAATATTATGAACCGATGTTTATTTATTTTAATTTATAAAGCTCTAACAAGATTAGAGTTATATTCAAAATTTTGGAATAAATAAATATAATGTAAAAATTACAAATAAATAATTGAAAAGATATATAGCCAAATAATTATTTTATTCCTTCTCTTTCATCATCAAAAGTTCAACAAATATCCTGCTTCGATCTAAGGGAGATGCTGTTCTTGGAATTTTGGATTCTCTCATTAAACTAAAGGACTTGATTAAGGCCTGTTTTGATCATCTTTAATTTAAGCGTTTTTAAAAGAGCATTTTCAATTAAGCAATCTGATAAATAAAATATTAAAAAAAAAAAAACACTTGCGCTATATCTACTCAAAAGTATTTAAATAAATAAAATATATATAAAAAACACTTGCCCTCCGATTAGAGAGGAAAACGACATCGGTTGGAGAGAAGAACCTTGAGGGGAAGTTCGAAAAGAAAAACTCAAAAGAGAACAATATCGGCTAGCAATAAAGCTTGAGCTATTACAAATAGTATCAAAGCCAAACACCGGATGGTGTGCCAACGAGTATACTGAGCCCCAAAGGGGGTTGAATTGTGAGATCCCATATCGATTGGAGAGAGGAACGAGTGCTAGCGAAGACGCTGAGACACAAAGAGGTGAATTGTGAGATCTCACATTGATTGGAGAAGGAAACAAAACATTCTTGTTAAGAGTGTGTAAACATTTCCCTAGCATATGCATTTTAAAAATCTTGAGGCAAAGTCCCGATAAAAAAAAATCCAAAGAGAACAATATTTGCTAATGGTGGACTTGACTGGAGTGGTCGCTCCTATTAAAAAAAAAATGTTCAAATTAAACCAAACCGACCCAAAATGCTCTAAAAAGTTCGATATGGCTCTCTCAATTGACTTTGCACCTGCATAAAGAACCCAAAACCACACATTCTTTTGAAAAACAATGGCAAGAAACATGATTTCCTGCATTGTAGAAGTGATTTAAAACCACAAACTCCTTCCTTTTAGGATTATATCTGCACATAGCCTCAAGTAAGGAACTTCAACACAAGGCAACACTGAACTTGCTATTCCAAACATTTTCGTTTAAAACTATACTCAACTCGAGAATAGGTCGGTCTAAGTCGAAAGCACACGAGTTTCTCAGACTCCAGCAGTCAAAAGAAAAGATCAGGCCTATGAAAAGTTCTTGGAGAATAGGATTTCCAGCTTCTCAAATTTCATCTCATAGATGCAGAAATGAATGCTTAGTAGAACATGATGTACTTTATCATTGAAGACATCTAAAACTAAACCATATGTTGGAAGGCAGGCCAAACTTGGGAAACTAACTTAATTAAAACAAGTATACAATTAAAGAACACAGCTCAAGAACAGATACTAGTATCTCAAAAATTTCTAGCCTAATCCTTTAGCATACACCAAAAATATTAGCTTTTCCTAGAGACGCATTTCTCTCACAAAATTGGATATGCAGTAAACAATGACTACAGACACTAAAATGAGACAAACTTCAGGATCGTTCAATTACTTGTTTGGGATTTCTTCTCGCGATTATCTTTAACTATTTGCTCGAACTCCTTTTTACTCATAGCTACGACACCCTTGAGATAGTCGAACACCGTAAGCCTGATGCTGCAGCATAAGAAATGAAGTAAAGAATCAATAGCTTGGACAGTACATACAGACGGACAATTACAAGCGAGAAATTAATTCAATCAAGTTGCATAGGTGTATATGACCATCAAGGGAAGTAAAGGTTTACTAGCTCATAGCTGCATGTGATGGTAACGCCAGTAAAAAAGCTTAATCACTCCCAAAAAATTAATAATAATAATAATAATAAAGAAGAAAGAAAGAAAGAAAAAGAGAGGGCATCATATTAGTATTGATCATCAATGGTAATCAGTTCTCAAAACCTCGGTTCAAATGGGCTACAAGCAAGCTTTAAAAACAAGGCCCCTAGATCCATGCCTGACTTTGGCAAATGGAGCAAATCAGTGGGGGATTATACATCATGGTACCATTATCCCTTGAATAGAAATTATGTCATTCAACAGATTAAATCCTCATAACATGGACTTCCCATTCTCAGAAACAAAAAAACAATATCAGATAAATACTCTGGACTTTCAAATATCAAAATCACGAAGAAAGTAGACGTTTAAAATTCATGGCAAAAATTCATTGTGAGTGCATACTGCATGTTCAATTCAAGGGAAACAATAAAATGCATACTGGGTAGAAACATCCTTATATGGAGCGGTGGAAGCATTTATAAGTACACAATAGGAGAGAATGCCAACCTACTGGCTGGAAGGGTTTTCAAAGCATTTGCAACAAAACCCCTGTACAAGCCAACGACTCCATCTTGTTCAACGATACCTGCATCAGAGATGTCAACCAAGATGATTCTTTCCACCAAATTTCAACTCTTTATATTAACAAATCAATGTCTATGCAAAGCTTTAAAAGATAAGTTTCATTCCTGCCTTCCATTTAACTAATGCCCATTCCATTACCTGAGAACGCTTCCAAAACTGTCTTGTAAGGTGTGCCCCTCATTTGCATCTGTCTTCTCACAGTGTCCAAAGGATAACACGTTAGTGTAGCACAGGAAGCTGATATCAAGGCACTTAGTAGAGATGTTTGAGGTCTCTTTTGAACATTCTCAGGTAAAGATTTCTTCAATCTGTATGTAAAAAGAAAAAGAAAAAAAAAAAAAAAAAAAAAAAAGAACTATTTATATCAGGTCTTAAATTCCATGCAATGGTACATAGGGAAGCTCCGATGAACTCACAAGTCAAACATGCAGAAGTTTACAGCAATGTAAGGAGCTATGCTAATAAGGGAAGGTCCAAGACCATAGTAGAATGATGCAATGCCTTCCTCTTTTAGCATATTCAAGGCAACCTGAAAATGATACAGTTTTCATCTTGATATGGAATTTAACTCTAATAATTGGAACAAGCTAGTTAATAATACCTCAGACATAGTTCGATAACCTGGTTCAACTGCCAACCGTAACCTTAGTACATCTAGTGGGTATGTAATCTACAAGAAAACAAATAGCACCATCTAGAAAAATTGTAATGATATATCACAATGAATGAGATAACAAAATGGAGAAGATAAATAAATCTATTTTTAACTCCGTAGGTTGAATTAATTAAAATTCTTATCTAATAATTATATCAATTAAAACCGTAAACATTCATAAGTTAATTAATTTTAGAACTTTTTATTACGATTTCATTTCATTTTAAAACTGTTAATGCTAATCTCCACGTGTGTAAACTTTTGACAAAGATTTAACATAATATTAGAGGAAAATGTTATCCAAATTGGTAGTAGCGGTTTTTATTAATATGAGCAATTTTTCATCCTCTTTTTTTCTCTACTTATTTAGGAAGAATTACATGCTAACTTTTCTTCCTACCATCATAGGATTTTGGGGGGAAAATATTTTTATTTAGGCATTTTTTGAGTTAATTTTAAATGGAATCAAGTGAAAATAGTTATAAATAGTATACTTTTTTATCAATAAAAAAAAAAAAGATAAATCTAATTTTAAGGATTTAATGGATACAACTATATTTAATAGTTTAGAATTTTAATTGTTCAACATGCAAAATTAGGAGTATAAATTGATTTTCCCTTCATTTTATATGTATTACCAGAACATAGGCATTGATTTTTTTGGAATGCATGGATATCAACGTCAAGGATATTACTGATGTCCGAAAATACAAAAGCAGAGCATAATTGTGGGGCATTTCTTACAAAAGTAGATGTCATGCCAGCACAAGCACCTGCAGCAAGTCTTCCACGCACAGATAGCTCATCATCTTTCCCCTTAAAGAGTTTCTGTCAGTTCAGAAATTAGAAAGCGCATAAGAACCAAATGTAACGAAGTGGGTGTTATGCAACATTTAAAGCTTCCTTGTAGTGTAGGACATACCTTGTACATTTCATAAGAAAAAAGCTGGACAGCGCTATAAGGTATAACTCGTATGACCTGAAATATTCGAAAAGGAACTATGACGAAATCATAACTCAATATCTTCATCAGTACAGCAGAAGAAAGTCAAATTTTACACCACCAAGAACCAGCAGGTAATTTTAGAACAAATACCTGAGGGAGGTTGCCTTTCCAGTAACCTTTAACTCCTTCATTCTGACCTATAGCTGTTATAGCCTGCAGTTAAACGTAAGTTAGGACAAAACATGAAAACATGAGGATTTTTTCATAATGATAGAAGATAACATATGAACCTAGTGAACAACATAACTCCGAAATNTTTTTTTTTTTTTTTTTTTTTTTTTTTTTTTTTTTTTTTTTTGTAGACTACCAATCTTATCAAAATTCTCTGTCATTACTATCAATTTATAATTGGAAATTTAGAATAAATTTGAGATAGTGTGCCTCTTCCCCATTCTCAACCGTGAATGCCCTATCTATGCCACTGGTTTATCCATTCTTACTCTTTCAATTGCCAGAATTTGGATCAAATATGTTCCAAGCCCACTGATTAAGATGTTGAAATCCTCTAAAACAAACGTCACAAGAGTCAATTTAACTAGGATTGAAAAGGGGTCTTCCATGCTCTCTTTAGGAGATAAGAATAGGACAATGGTCCTAAATGAGTTTCGTCACTGCAAATTGGCAAATACCAAGTGGCAATAATCCACGGATTTCAACATGCAAATTGGCAAAAAGATCTTCATTTTCCAACTAACTACGTGACACCCTAAAATTATTCCTAATGTTCATCATCTACTTGCTACGTTTTAGCTCGAGGTGCTCCCAGACAACATTAGGCTTGGCTATTTGAAAGTTTTAAGCCATAAATTCTAGCAATCCCACAAGTATCGTCACGTTATAATGCTACAAGTCTACAACAGCTAATGGGGCAACGCAAGAGGATCAATAACGTGTGAGAAACTCTGCCTCCAAAGCTATAAACAACAACCATCCTTAACCATACCTCGATGAAACCAATTGCTTTCTTAGTGCCTTCTTGCGCTACTCGTACACCATGAGTCTGCAAGTAAGAAAAAAAAAAAAAATCGAACTATCAAGTGAAAATTTAATATAAAATGATAGCACGGGGTTCTATGTTCAAGTTACCCATGCTCTTCTTATCTCACTACGCATTAGTAGCCCACATATTAAGATTCTAAGACCTCAAACATTTGACTCTATGTAACCCCAACTCAAATAAAATTATGTTCCACAAGAATGAACTCAACAAAAGCAAATAGTTTCGAATTGGTCAATTTTGCAAGACAGTAGAAACTTAGCAGTTCCCTTTCGTCATGCAAGAAGCAATTCCATAATCAGGTCAAACAGGCTCTGGAATTAAAAAAATTAGGCGTACAGGATACAATTGACGGTGTTAATATGAGACTAACCTTATTCAAGAACGAGCAAAAAGATGAACTAAACAAAGACAGAAAACAACGACGCCATTAGCCTCGAAGATAACCGCAAGCAAAACATGAAAACAGTTCATAAAAAACCTGCATAAGAAGCTTGATGCGGTCGAGAGGAGCCGTCATGGTCTTCGCAGAAGCACCGGCGATGGCGGCTGCGGTAAAGACCGCGGCCTTGTCGGGCACCAAACCAAGTAAAGCCTGTGGATGCGTGAGTAGCTGAGACAGAGACGGAGCGAACTCGTGTTGGTCTCTCTTTTCCACAACCGAAACGCACGCAAATTTGCATCGAAGGCGACGGCAATCGGCCACCGGCATAGGGGAGAGCTGAGCGTTATTGCTCCATAATCCATCGGAGAAATCAGGCGGAGATTGAAGAGAGGCTCTGAGGGTTGGGATATTCCGCCATACCAATGCAGCGTTGCCTTCGTTTGTCGCGGGTTTCGCCATGGGAGAGAGATCTGTTTATTGAAGAGGGAGCATGAAAAGGATAAGGTACGCGGGAGCGACAACAAAATGGAAATTTGTTTTCAATTTTTTGGAGCGATTCAATTGATATATCTCCTTCCAAATATAAAAAAAAAAAATAATAATAATGATTATATATCCACCATTATTATTTCTTTTAATTGAATTAAAATTTAAATACGCTAACTTAATAAAAAATAATAATCCACAATTTTCAACTTTTAATTTAAAAATATTCATAAACTTTTAGAACTAATCCTTAAATAAAGAAAAAAAATTCATTGCTAATATTTTGTTTTAAATTTTTTATTAATGTCTTTTAAATTTTTTAAAAAATTCAAAAATATCATTTACCGTTAGAGTTAGTATTATATCTAAAGCAACATTAATAATAAAAATATTTTTTTTAGATAAATTGTAAAATTCATTGGTATTTTTATTAAAAATTAAATTAATATAAAATTTTATGCTAATTAATTTTGTATAATTTAACGTTTTGGAGTAATTTTAAATACAAAAAATTGATTTTAAACTAGTAATGTGACGATGATTCCATCGTGGTATTGAATTAGATATAAGATATTTAACGATTCCGTCCCAACCAACTCAAATATGGGTATAAAGTCATCTTTTTATTCATTAAAATTATAATCATCTTTATAAAAAACACCACGAAACTTCGAAAAATGCCACAGAGAGGAGAGAGAAAACCCATCGAAAAAATGCGCATAATCGGGTGAAGAAGAAGGATCCATTGGAGCTGAGTCCACCTGAACCGAATACTCGAGGCCCAAACCACCCTTGGTCCAACCCGCATTTAACTTGAGGCTCAAGTCTAACAGCCTATAGTGATCCAGCCCGCAGACGCAACCTGCACCCACTCTCCAACCAAAACCCAATCTAGTAGCCATGGTTCAGCTCAACCAATCCGAGACCAGATGATATGGAATGGAAATCACTACAAGGGGAGTAAGATTCAAATTACCTTGTTGATCAAATATCTCAAGGCAAGAATATTGTTTGAGATTCGAATCACTTCACAAGCAAGATCGATCATATCTAGCTTGAATGATTCTTGTCTATTTAGTATCTCAATGCAAGAACACTTATTTGAGATTCGAATCACTCCACAAGCAAGATTGATTAAGTCGAGCTTGAGTGATTCTGCATACAACCTAAAACTACATAGAATTGGAAAGAAACTTAGTCATTGGCTAAAAAAAAAAACACAAATGCTCCTATTAATATATTTTCCAAACCTCCCTACAAATACAACATTCATGTCTTTATATAGCCTCAAAATGAAACTACTAAAGGTTGTCCAGAGTTGTAATATTCATACTTAGGAGGCATAATTAACCATGATGTAATTGTAAAATTAAAAGTCTTTAAATACATTAATGAAATACAATAAATCTAAATTACTCTAAATTGTAATCCACCCAAAATTTATAACATGAAACTTTATTTTTCTTCAATGTGACGTGAATGGAAATTTCTTTTGATAATTTCAACAATATTTTCTTCACATTTTCATTGAAGTATATTGTATGATTGATGTCTTTTGGTTCATATCACTAGACCCACGGTCCAATCGAACCGCCCTGCAGCCAAGCGCCTTCGGACTTTGCATATACTGACTAATGACTCCAATTTCATTTTTGAATTTATTCGGTTGGTCCATGTAGGACTCTCTGTTTAACTCTCCGTCCAGGAAAACATTCTTCATATCGATCTGCCAAAATTTCGGAGGAACCTGTACGATAGTGATCTTCGCCACTGGACTAAACGTTTCATCATAGTCTAGTCCATCGAGCTACATATTGAGTCTTGTATCTTTGGATTGATCCATCCGAGAAACACATTATTTCGTAAGCCCGCTTGCAAGAGATTGATTTGATATATTCTGGTCTTGGTTCTAGTTCCCAATTTTAATTTTGCTCCTGGGCTGTAATTTCTTCCTTCATTGCTTTCTGCCAAATCGAGTTTTGTGATGCTTCTTCACATGTCTCTGGCTCATTAACTCCGTCTTCTACAATAGCTACATTGACATATTCTGGATTTGACTTTTGGATTATTTTTTACTGTCTAAGTTGTTGAGGTGCCATTTTCTTTTCACCAAGTTCGCTTGGTTGAGTCACTTCTTGTTCATCAACATCAGTGTCACTCAAATCTCTAGGCACATCAGCATTTAAGCAAATGTGTATAGTTTGCTCTCCGTCTTTTATGGAAGAATTTCTTCAGTGTTGTCCAAGCATGGTACTACTTACTTTTCTAAGGGCCACCCCTCTTCCATTACACTACTCTGATCATCAATCATGTGGTTTGAGCATCCTGAATAAATGATTCAGGCATCATCGTAATCGATATGTTCTCCCATCATCACTATGAGCGCTAACTCGTCTTCTTCTAGGGCACATATTGCCTCTACATCTATTACTCCTCCATCTCTATGTTGGAGGATGCCACATTGATTTCGAGAGATTTTTTCATGGACCAACAATCTCTGGACATGTGGCCCTTCTTCTTGCAATTGTAGCAAATACCTTCAAATCTCTTCCCTTGAGAGTTATTGTTGTCGTTCTTCTGGGCTCTCCCTGGTTGTGCAGTTCCTTGGTGGTTTTTTCCTTTGTCACCATTTATGTTTTCACGTTTGGTAGACGGCTTATTGTGGCTCCGACTTTCATTTGTGTAAAGTGCTTCTTCTTCACCCTTTTGATTGGCTAAAATTTTTTCAAACTCTATAAGTGATGGTTGAGCAGGCCATCTGGCCTTGTACAGAACTAATGAAGCTTTTATATTCTGGTCGCAATCCGTGGATAATGATTCTCTTCATTCGAGATTCTCCAATGGTACACTTCGAGTCTAGTTTAGTAATCTCCCGGCAGATCGACTTGACCTTGTGGAAGTACTGAGTAATCGTCATGTCACGTTGTGAAATTGACAACAACTTGTTCTCCAGAAGTTGTAGCCTTATATCGTTCTTCTTTGAGAACATCATCACGAACGTGTCCCATGCTTCTTTCGGTGTCTTGTCATTCCAAATGTGCTCTAACATCTCTTCTCTGATTGTGGTCTTCAAGAAAAACATTGTTTTGCCTGCTTTGGTTCTCCATTTGCGCAAGGCATCATTAGAATCATCCTCTGGCGGCGTAGTTTCACTCAAACCAACGATCTCCCAAAGATCATGTCTTTGTAAAGAGGACATCATGCATGTTGCTCCCGTGTTGTAGTTGTTGTTGTTGTTGAGTTTCTTGATTTCTCCAACGATTTGGAAATCACCCATCGTATTGGCAATACCTCAGTAATACAAAACAAACTCTTTCGACACAAGACATGTAGAGTCACAGACTACTCACGACACAAAATAAATTCACTCACTAGTAATCTCAAAAAATTGTTTCTGACGTGGAAGATCAGACAGAGTTGCAACCACAAAGCATACTAAGAATTCCAAGAGATCACAACCTACACCAACCTCACTCTGATACCAGATTGTTGAACACAACTCTATGTGGGAAACACTCGCACACTTTATTAAGACCAATCGACATATTACAAGACAAAATTACTTTGTATTTGTTGGGATAAAAACATAGGTTGCGTGAAGGTAGTTACAGTACAGGCCACACAATTTATTTGTGAAATTTCTCAACCTTTCATCTAAAATATTTTTTTTTTCTCGAAAATATATAAATCTTTTTATTAAAATATCTCTTTGTTTCCCCTAAAATAATTAGATATATTTATTTCTAAAATACCTAAATCATTTTCCTAACATAAATATAGAATGGGCTAATAGGTTTGACCCTTTCCGGGATGATATTTGAACATCCATCACATAACTTTCCATGACAACACATAACATGACATTTCATTTCATTCATAGTGTAGCGTAATGGATATCACAAACATACATCACATGTCAATACAAAGAGCATATAAGCATCACATAAATAATATAGTACATGCAGGAACCACAAGGCATTCACCATCATACATCAATCAATCATCTAACTCCAATAGTAAGGTCACTTGCTCGGTTGGGCTTGGCCGATGTTACTAATTACTCTGTAGCTGTACAGAGAACTATACTTCGACATTAAATCTCACCTATATGGATCCATATCTCGTACTTATGGCATATCAATGTCTTAATCTAGTTAAAGATGATCATAATTTCTAATATAAGTCATAAAACTATTTTAATCGAGTAAATGAGAGTTTTACCGACCTCAATAGCCTTAAATAAGGTAAAAAATGGGGTTGAAAACTTGGGCAATGGTATAAAATTTGTATATTGAGTCGTTTAAGCCAAGCCATCGAGCCGAGACAAAAGTGAGGCGTAAAGTCGAGCCAATTGTGCTGTCAAGCTGAGCCGACGTGGGAATGAGGCGGGTCATCACTCGGGCCAAACCGCACTGGGTTGACATGTTGCGGGCTGGACTTATGAGCCGTGGACGCAGCAGCAACATGGGTCACCCGTAACAAAGGCCCGAGGACGAAACGAGTGGCCAAAATTCACTCAATCTCACCACCCACCCGATTGCAGTTGATTTCTTAAGCCTTGATTCATGTTTAACCATGACTACCCAACTCATGAGCCAGGCCTAGACGCAACCCAAGCTTAGACCATGCAACTCAGCCCAAACTCGTATTCAGCTCGTTTGACATGATTGGCTTGGTCAGCTCTCGAGCAGTACCTTCGGTTTGTTGGCTTCACTGCAGTCGTCCAACTTCAATCGACTCAGATCACATTGTTTAGCTTCGGTTCACGCATGCACTAAACCCATAGTCGTACCTCAAAAGTATTTTAACGAGCTCACCCAGTAGGTTTATGTGACAATTCTATCATAGTAAACGAGATATATGATTAATGTTCCTTTTCTTTTCTGTTGGTTTCAACTACGTGAGCATGCACTAACCCATAGTCTGACCTAATGAGTATTTTAACGAGCTCACCTAGTAGGTCTATGTTATAATTTTATCATAGTAACCAGATATATGACTAATGTTCCTTTCTTTTCTATCGGTTTCAGCTATGTGAGCATGTACTAACTCACAGTCTGACCTCATGAGTATTTTAACGAGCTTACCTAGTAGGTGTATGTGACAATTTATCATAGTAAACGAGATATATGATTAATGTTCCTTTCTTTTCTGTCGGTTTCAGCTACGTGAGCATGCACTAACCCATAGTCTAACCTCATGAGTATTTTAACGAGCTCACCTAGTAGGTCTATGTGACAATTCTATCATAGTAACGAGATATATGAATAATGTTCCATTCTTATGATATACATGAAAATTCAAGACAACTTTACCATGGGGCCAATTTTGAAATTCAAAAGAATTTAATTACAAGTCCCTCTTATTTTTGGTTTTTGCAATTTGGTCCTTCATCTCAAGGAGACTTCAAGAGAATTCTTCTAGATTGGATTTCCAAATTGGGGATATTGATACCATCTGTGGAAAAAAAAACCATTAGTAATATTGTTAATTAATTATAATTTCCGACCAAAGATAATTCTAACTACTTGAACGATAAAAGTACTTAAAGTTCGAACACGTGCTGAATCTCTATACAATCCAAATACGAGCGAGACAAATTCAGGTTTCGAAACAAGTTTTTCTAAGGCTGTATCCGTGTTGATTGGGTTGAGTTGGGAAAATCTTTTGGACCAACTTGAAATTCACGTAGGTCCGGTTGGGTTGAGTTGGGTTATCGAGTTACCCTAAGCCCTAAACTCTAAACTAAAATCTCATAAAATTCAAATATCAAACGTTCACAACTCACAATATATCACTAACATAAGTTATAAACGTCAAATATTTTTAATCTTCGTAAAAATCTAAAAAGTACGTTTGAGTTGTAACCCTATTTTCTTATTGGTCACCCAAAAAAAACCCCACCTGCCAACTGACCTAAATTTTTCGATTTTCTAAAAATTTAATCCAATCCAACTTTATGGTTTGGGTCGGATAGTCTAGATTGGTCAGATTCTCGAGCTATACGAACACCCATAAGTTCTATCTAATTCAAATAGAAACTAGACAAATCGAGACTCCTTTCGAAGCCGAAAAAGAGAAAAAAAAGTCACCTTGTTGAGTGTTGGAGACAAAGAAACAAGCCGCAATAATAACATAACATAACAGAAGAACAAGGCCTTTAATATAGTGAGAGGTTCCATCTTGTAAGGCGAAGGCTGTGGTAATAATGGCTAATCCAAGCGACGCCGTTTCCATGAGGTTGAAATTTAGATCCATATCCACTCCCATTGTCCAAGCAACGATCACACACAGTGGAATCTGCAATTAATTAATTAATTAATTAAGTAATTACCCATTCTTTTGGGGTCAGTTCCTGATATTTCAACCTTTTCTAGGGTTCCAAATTGAATTTTTATAGGGGCTTCAAATCTTCATTAATTACACATTCTTACCACAAAAAGTGCAATTTGTGTTGCTGACCCCAAAGCAACCCCCAAACTTATGTCCTGAAACAAAAACAAACATTTATATCGATTTCTATTCGTTAGGTCTTATGTTAATTTGAATGAAACACGACGAGCTTACCAACTTATTTTTTAAGGCAAAGATGATAGCTCCGGCGTGTTCGGCTGCATTCCCGACGATAGGGAGCAAGATTATGCTGAGGAAACTCACCGACAAATCCCAAGTAGTTGATGCTTCCTACGAAACAATGAGTTCAAATATCATCACTGGTCGCATACAGTCAAATCAAATACAATAATTATATGAAAGTAAAATAATTTAGATATTTTAAGAATAAAGTATTTAAAAAATGTCTTATAATTCTTATTGTGTTGAACTTTAGGTTATAATATGTTACAATATTTCATAAAAACTTTAGGTTAAAAAAGGCTTTAAATATATACATCTAAGTTTTACCTCAATTGTGTTGACAACGTATTCCGACAGCAAAGCAATCAGGAGTGTCATTCCTACAAGCCATGCAAATGCACTCCAGAATCCAATAACTGCCTCTTCTCCTGGTACGTCGTCGTTTTCATCCTCCTAATTTTTCAAAAATCCAATTAAAAATAATTTAATTTAATTTTTAAGGATTTTAATATATATTATAATCTGACCTGGGCTTCAAATGATTGGCGGTGAGTCCAGAGTTGGAAGACCAAGTAAGCAATGTAAGCCAAGAGCATAACGATGCTGCTGGCTCTGGACAGGTGGAGGGTGGAGGCGGCGGCTGCGACGGCGGAGGTGGTGGCGGCGTACCCAAATAATAACGGCAATAAATGGCACAGAAATGACAGCATCAGCATCAGTGAGTTCACATCTGCCTGTCTCTGTTAAAATTACAAAAATAAATACATAATTATTCAATTAATTTTTAATTAAAGTCAAAACTATGACCATTGACTTTTTCTTTTTTATTTTAATAATATAATTTCTAGCTTTTTTAACCCAATATAAACTCAAATTATGTCTTTTTACATAAATAACTAAAAAAAAAAAAAAAAAAAACCTCAATAAATACACTACAAAACTTTTATTACCTATTTTACCCCTCGTCTACCCAAAAATTAAAACTTTTCTTACCGAGTCATAACATTAATAATTTTAAAAACCCGCTAACCCAAATCTTAATTCCATATTTCTTTTAGTTAAGAGATCGAACCGTCAAACTTTTGAGATGATAATTAGTGTCTTATTCATTAATCTATGGTCAGATCAACCTATTATTTAAACTATATTATTAAAAAAATAAAAATAAGAGAGAGAAAGCTAGAGAGAGAGAGATTACTCTATCAAAAATTTGATGGGTTGATAGATTGGCAATGCCAGCAGAGAAGAGAGAGGTTCCAAGAACAAGAAGAAGGTTTGAAAGAACAGAGCCCAAAAGAGAATACTTCACCACTTCTATCTTTCCCTTTGTAAGTGCAAGAATTGCTATTATCATCTCTGTTGCATTCCCACACGTTGCATTCAAAAGCCCTCCAACTATATTCCATCCAATATCAATATTTTTTTAAAAAATTTTAATCATTAATTAACATTAACACGTTGCATTTGGTCCCAATAATCCTCCCCTCGAACAAAGTATATATCATAAAGTCTCATCTGAAGCTTATAAAGCTTTTGAACAACCTCTTCTTAATCGAGGCTCGACTCCCTCTTTGGAGCCCTCAAACAAAATACACTATTTATTCGACACTTGAGTCACTTTTGACTATACCTTCCAAATGGCTAAATTATAATTTAATTTCATAATAATGGAATAATAATTTACCTGTTGGACCAGTGTAATAAGCGATTTGCCTTTCACATCCGTATGGAAACAATAAGAAGAAAATAATAAATGAGTATAATATGGAAGAAAATTAATTTTAATTAATAAAATAAAATAAAATAAAATAAAATAAAAAGCTTACTCTGTCAGAAAGCTGACACGTTCAGCCAATGGCGTGAGGCCAAGCAAACTCAAAGCAAAAATCCAAGGCTAAATAATAATAATAATAATAAATGAATAATGAGTGTTTGTGATTAATGAAGAAACGACATGTAGTTTCACGGGATACTAACTCTTCCAAAGGCACAACTCTGAGCCAGAACGGCTAGCGGAATGGCAGGGAAGAGAACGGAAAGCTTAGTTCCCAAAAGGACCTCCTGAAGATGAGCGAGGAAGTTCCTAAGGCAGGGGAATTGGAGTTTGGAGACGAGGGTCAAATCGGACTTTATGCGGAGGGAAGAGGACGACATGTTGTGAGCTGTCCGAAGGCTTCGGCCATGGCCTTGTCGGTTCTCTTTGGTTAAGCACTTAACGCTGCCGTTCTCCAGTAGCCAAGGCTCTGTTTGGGAAGCCATGCCTTTTGGCCCTTATTATGGATCGGACACAACATTTATAGACTAATCATACAAACTACGAACCTTCCACGAACCTTCATACTACTCCATAAATTAGCTTCCTAATATGTAAGTGGGTCTCGGGTCGGGGTCGAGGTCAGGTTTAGATTCATTTAATATTAGCCAAGCGTTAAACGAGAGTTAAACTAAGTCTTAATTCAATAAAAATATACCAAATATCAATATTTATAAATATTATTTTCATATTAATTTTTACGTATTACAGATATATAGATATATAGATGTCGTTACTATTTTTTTTTTTAATTTTAGTTTCTCAAAATTTAACATAAATATTATTATTATTATTTTGTTCTCGGGTCTATTTCTTACTAATGTTTTCGATGACTTAAAAGCTTTTTTTTTTCCTTTATTATTTATTTTACTCACTATGAATATTAGAAAGAAAAAACATTTAATTTTTAATTTTACATCATAAATAAATTTATGATATATTTTACGTCATAAATTTATTTATTTATTTGTTTGCAATACAAAATCAAAAATGGAAATGAACTACAAACATGATACAACTTTCCAAATTTGCAAAGACCTATAAGAGAAATTCTCATTTTATTATGCCATTTTTTATTTCCATTTTCATGTCATGATAATGTTTTAATTATACAATAAATAAATATTTTTGCTTAGTCGTTGGAGACAGTGTTCGTCGAACTTATCGTTAGCAGTGTTCATCAAAATGGTACTCAAACTTGTTGTCGGGAGTATTTGTCGAAGTGGTTGCTCGTGATGGTAGCTATTTATGTTGGCAATGGACGACAACAACATCCTATTGAGATCGGTGGTGGTCATTGATAAGCCAAGTAGTGTAAGGATATTTTATTCATGACTTCATTGCCAAATTGACTTGTCTTAAATAAATTTTAAGAACGTAACAAAATCGTTGAAAATATTTTATTTATATTAAATTCTATATTTTTCGTGCAAAATTTAACCCATGAACATTATAAACTAAACCTTAACTAAGCCACTTTCGTTGTCGGTTTGCGGCAATGTACGATTACCAATATAATTTGGACACTTGTCCAAATGTTACCCACACTATAATACGTTGAGTTAGTATTTAGGGTTGGGTTGGGTTAATTTTCTGAAACAGTTCCTATGTTTCAGAATTATTGGACAAAATTTCAAGTTGACCTGAACTATGTTAGAATGTTACAATTCTCGCTCGTTAATGAAAAATTTATTTGTTTGAATTATTACCGATTGATGATATATTTTATTTAAGATTATATTGAATAAGTACGAAGGTGGATAAACAATTTTTTTTTTTTTTAATAATCCAACAACCAATCCAATCAACTCGAACTTTTAGGTTAGTCTAAAAAAATTACCTCAATCCAACTGGACGGACACGTACACCATTAATTTTCAACTTATCACTGTAAACTATCTTCATATAGAAATATATAGAGAGATATTAATGAAATTTAAAAGTAAAAACAAATAAATATAAATTAAAATGAGTGAAAATATTCAATAAAAGCCAATAAAAATAGAAAATCCACCTGCATTATACTAATTAAGAATGAGTTGAAGAATATTACTAAAAAAAATAAAAATAAATAAAAAAATTTATAGAAAAAATAAAGATTTGATATATTTGTCCAAATGTGTCACATTATCATGATCTCACTAATGGACATTATAAAGAAATTTCATGGAAGTTTCTTTGGGCTTTCAAATCGACCCCTCAATAATGTCCCTTTGTTTCATTTCCTCTAATTTGTTTTTCATTAATCATATTGAATTAAATTTTTAATGTGTATTTGTTAATTGGTGTGAGACCGTGTTTAAATATCGTTACTCGAATTATTATGATATTAAATACATTTTTTTATGTATATAGAATAAGGTGTCTTAATCATACATATTTTGTAGTAACGTAAAAAATTAGAAAGAAAAAAAGTATGGGAAATTGTCCCACGTTGCCTAAGTTGAGAAGTGGGGAGTTGACCTCTATTGTAACTCCCGAGCTTAGGAGGTATTAACGACCCTTGTTTTTCTTTCTAAGATTCAAAATACGTGCATATAATAAGATCATGTCATGAGATATTATTGTAGGCCGAGGAGACTGAGACTCAAGTCGATGAAGAAGGAAATCATGTTCGGGATAGTTGTGAGAAAAAACGGTCAAGGTCAACATAATTTTGCCGCTACCGGTATGAATAATGGGACAAAACAAGAAAGAGGAAGACACAAAAGATGAAAAGGGAAAAAAGAGAAGAAGTTAGGGTTTTGAAAGAGGGAAGTCAGCCACCTCAAATTCGTAGTTGAAGATCGTCCAAGGCAAGTAACTTCAAATCGAGACTCCTTTCGGTGCTCGAGGAAAAGTTTGGGTGGTGGATTCGTCCATTCCGATAAGAAATCTCGAGAATGAAATAAGGTTTCTTGAGAAAAACTCAAACAAAAATTGGAGGACTTGAATTCGAACCAGCTATCCATACGCAACTCGAATCACGCAAAATCGAACCGCATCCAACAAATCGTCTTGACCCAACCGCTCTGACCCAGCGACTCGCGACTGCGCAGGATTTCTGTGCGTGGTACGCGTGAATGGAAGACTCGTGTAGCCTTCCCCTGGCTCGTTGATATTTGATGCAATGCGCATGATATGTCATTTTTTCTTCGTTTGGCCTTCGTTTGTTAGTTTTTCGCTCCAGTTTTAGTATTGACCTTACTTTTATGTGAATTAGGACCCATCAAGGAAATTTTAGAATTTTTGTAACTTTGTTCAGCAAGAAATTTGAGTTCGGGAAGGCACGCATCAATCATGTAAGTAACCATTTGGATGCCCATGAGCAATAATTGTAGGAACCGCTTGGAATAAGCATGCATGCTATCAAACTGATAAATCCTAGCTAGCCGAAACTAGCACATAAGCAATGAAAAATAATAAAATAATAAAATCAATAGTACATAGAATCGATTGACTAGAAGTTCACTTTAGAATGAGATTGTGATATCATATGCATGTTAAAGGAGGGAGGGAGAATTTTGAAATCTACGCTACGAGTGAAGATGGATGCCAGCTTCCCGTTGAACAAGTTTATATTAGTATTGCATGAACTGCTACATGTTAACTCAAGTGCATGCTTGCTTGTGTTGTCTTTTTTTGTTGAGAATACGATGAAACAACGAGCCTAGACTAGAGTTTTTGTGACTAAGTAGGCTAGACAAAGACCTAGAATGAGATTCCTCTAGGATACCTTGCATTCAGGCCCGCGAAAGAATGACTAGCAGACCTAGACCCTAGTATTCCAGACCACGATAGTTTGAGAAACCTTGTGCGAGAGTCCTAGAGATGAATGAATCCATGTCTGAGCCACCAAGATTCTCCTTAGAAAGACCTAGGACACCACGAAAACTGTAGACAACCGAGATAGCCTGCCAGACTTGAGCAGTGTGGATAGTGTCACTAGAACCTCCAATTTCCTTTTTGCTCCAATACTGTATCGTCGAGACTGTACTCTAATACCGAGATTGTTGAGGCAGGTAGCACCAGACAGGGTAGTGTGATTCGTGCCTCAACCTAGGGTGATAGCTAAGGGGTCTCCTGAACAAGACATTTGAGCCGTAGAAACTCGTCCCTAAGCAGAGGAGCAATGTTTATACAAGTTCATATGCGTGGGTGTGTCGGAGTGGTTATCGGCATGATTCGAAATCACGTGGGTTTTGGCCGCGCAGGCGAACCTGCGCTCACAATGAACTAGATATTCATTGTTGTGCATGATGTATTGTGATCAAGCATTGCTAAAAATTTGTGGGTCTTATCTTTGTTTTTAAATATACAAATGCAATTTTTATTTTCGTAGAAATTATGATGAATGTTATACTAGTTCATATGCGTGGACGTGACGGAGTGGTTATTGGGCATAACTAAAAAATCATGTGAGCTTTGCTACTCCAACTTTTATTTACGGAGCAAATTGAGGAATAGAGATTTGGACCCAATTCAATTAATGAAAAATTGACATCTTCAATTTTTTTTATTCTTTCCTATGATAAACTTTGTTATTATTATTATTATATTGAGAGCTTCATAAAACTTTTATTTAAATATAGATTATATTTACTTAAACTTTTATTATTCATCATCAAGGGGATGTAGCTCAGATGGTAGAGCGCTCGCTTAGCATGCGAGAGGTACGGGGATCGATACCCCGCATCTCCATTTCTTTTAATTTTATATTACTTTAATATGATATAAATATTAAATGATAACCTTTTAAACATAAACGTGGGCGTGTCGGAGTGGTTATCGGGCATGACTAGAAATCATGTGGGCTCTGCCCGCGCAGGTTCGAATCCTGCCGCTCACGCTTTTTTCACTTATTTTGTTTTGTTTTGTTTTAGACTATTCTATTATTTTGTTTGTTTCTTCTTTTTCTTCAGTTTTCATTCTATTATATTGTTTCCTTCCTGATTATTCTATTATTTCTTTTTTGTTTCTTTCTTGAATATTCTATTATTTTGTTTATTTTTTATTCTTGATTATTGTATTACTTTTGTTTAATTTAAATAATAATAAGCAAATATTTTCTTTTATCTAAATAACTTGTATTCATTTTTACTCTAAATAACTTAATTTTTACTTACTTATTCACTGATTAATGCTTACAAAATAATAATAATAATAAATAAATAAATAAATTACAAATCTATTGAAATTCATTAACAAAATTAAAACTCAGTTTTCTTACCAAAATTCAAAATACCTTTATTATAAATTTAAAAGTTTATCATAGGATTAAAATTGTGATATTTATTAAAGTGTAGGGTTAAGATCGAGAACTTAATTATGTTCGGGTGCGATTTGATTTAGGATCCTATCATATACATTCGTAGTTTCTTCTACATTAGAGTACTAGGAAGCAAGCTTTTTCTTAGAAAGGTTGTTAAATTAAAATTTTGGAAGAGTTTACAGGAGGTACGGGATACTCTTAGCGTAGGTTCAGCATAGTGTTTCACCCTCAAACCGATGGAGATACAGATCGGTTGAATCAAATTTTAGAGGATATCTTAAGGGCTTGTACCTTGGACTTTGCAGGTAGTTGGGACACAAACACTTGCATCTAGTAGAATTTGCATACAACAATAGCAATGAAGCAACGATCGGAATGACACCTTGTGAAGCCTTATTATGGTAAGAGGTGCCTGATCCCTAGTGTTTTGGCAAGAGGTGGGGAGTCAACCGTTATTAGAGCCTGAGTTGGTATGAAAGACGAACGATGTCGTGTAGAAGATCGGAGTAAGAATTTAGACTGCGTAGAGCAGATAAAAGAACTACGTCAGCGCCAGAAGAAAGGATCTCAAATTTGAGATGGGGAGATCACGTGTTTCTCAAAGTTGTTCCTATGAAACTTAGCCCCTCTTTTATATGCCCATTTGAAATCATAGAGCATATAGGCTACTGCTATATAGATTAGCTTTGTCACTAGCTCTCTCGTTATCGTCCATGATGTGTTCCATGTATCCATGCTCGGAAAGTAGACCTTGGATAAGGGTTTTGTAAGCTTTTCTTTTCGAGAACTCTCTCAAATGGGTAGAAGATAACTATCTATGACTTCATCGTCATCTTGAGCAGATCTACCAACTTTGAGAAGAGTTAGTGGGCGTCGTAAACGAATTCGGGAGAGAAAATGGAAGGGAAAGAATTTCGGCAACCACAGAGGTAAGGGAAACAGAAAAAAAAAATTGAGAGAGGAGAGAAACCACGTGGCCCAAACGTGAAGGCGCCTTGCGCGGCCCAACCCAGGCGCGTGTGACCTAGGGACGGCCAACCTGAGTGGCAATCCGGCCCGTGGCGGTCCAACTAGGCCGGTTTTTCCCCTTTTGCATAATTTCTCTGTTTGAACTTCGATTTTGGCGCTGTTTTCACCGGTTTCCATCATTTTTATCATTGTATGAATTATTTGAAGAGTTTTTGGCAAATTTTGGAGTTGTCTAAGGACGCAAACTTGAACAAAAATTGTCACGCTTCCTAAGTAAGTGGTACCTCAGAACCGAATTAGCAGCTATACTCGCCGGATGCATGAAAGTATTATATGAGAAGTTTGCCACAGAAATTTGAGCATAAAATGAGTTGATTTGATGTATGAAAGAGCACGTTGAACGTTATGAATCGCAGTTTTCGAGGAATAAACTATTAAGTAATGATATGATTGAAATTGAGAACATGCCTTTAGTATGATATAAAGCATGTTATGGAAATCTGATTACATATGTTTGAGCAACAAATTGAGATGACACATGTTGAATGTGATCACATATGTTACATATGTTACGAACAGTTAGGGGTTCGCTAACTAACTCCTAACCATAAACTTGCCTCAATTGTCAAGGGTCAGGAAGTTTGTTAGTTAATTTCTTATAACTGACTATTTTATTTTGATGGGACTCGTGGGGACTTCTAGGAAGTTTGTTAGTTAATTTCTTATGAGTGAATCTGTCACAAGTGGCAGAGGTGCACAGTGGTGTGGGGACTTCTAGGAAGTTTGTTAGTTAATTTCTTATGAGTGAATCTGTCACAAGTGGCAGAGGTGCACAGTGGTGTGGGGACTTCTAGGAAGTTTGTTAGTTAGTTTGTTAGTTAATTTCTTATGAGTGAATCTGTCACAAGTGGCAAGGTGCACAGTGGTGTAGGGACTTCTAGGAAGTTTGTTAGTAAGTTTGTTAGTTAATTTCTTATGAGTGAATCTGTCACAAGTGGCAGAGGTGCACAGTGGTGTGGGGACTTCTAGGAAGTTTGTTAGTTAGTTTGTTAGTTAATTTCTTATGAGTGAATCTGTCACAAGTGGCAAGGTGCACAGTGGTGTAGGGACTTCTAGGAAGTTTGTTAGTTAGTTTGTTAGTTAATTTCTTATGAGTGAATCTGTCACAAGTGGCAGAGGTGCACAGTGGTGTGGGGACTTCTAGGAAGTTTGTTAGTTAATTTCTTATGAGTGAGTGAATCTGTCACAAGTGGCAGAGGTGCACAGTGGTACATTAGAGTTGGTCGATCTTGTGACTCTTGATTTATTGTTCATGCATGTGAGTTAGCAATTATACAAGGACGTTTATGGGTTCGCCAACTAACCCATAATCGTAAACCTAGTTGAATTATCAAAGTTTGAATAACTATAGAACTGACCTATTTTATTGTAGAATTATTTTTTATTCTTTCCAGATATTATGATCAACTTTATTTTTTATTTTAATATTGATTAGATTATTCTAAACTTTATGTTTTTTTTTTTTTTGTTATTTGTTACAAACGGATGTAGCTGATGTGGTAGTGTGCTAGCTTAGCATATATGCACAACATTCTAACTATAAACCATACATGTAAGAGCAAGATACACTGATCAAAAAATATATATATAAATATATATTTATTACAATGATAACTTTGTATGCACAACATTCTAACTATAAACCATAAGAACCAAATTTGTGATTTATTTATTTTTTAAAATGTTTTAGTTTACGTTCCCATTAAACACAATATATACGAAGTCGCCAAATTTGAAAGTTCAATGACTAAATTTATAATTTAATAGTGCTAAGGGCTAGAGAGATAATTTAAGTAAGAAAACAACATAGTTTCTCAGTAACTTCCTAATATTAACCAACATGTTTAACTATTACAAATGTAATTACTAACATAATGATGAAAATTTTACTTGATAGATTGGATGCAATAGACGCGGGACCCCAAATGTTTTACTTCAAGACCTGCATTTTCACAGCCACTGAAGAACAGCAATTCATCATCCTTTCCAATTCTGCGCCTCCAGCTCATTACAAACATTGGCTTCGCCAAGTATTCACCACCCTCTGAAAGCACAAAAAAACCATCAAAAAAGTTGCAGATATGTTCTTACCATGCCATGTAAAATCATAAAACTTGCAACATTTGCATTACCGTCGTTTTGAGAAGCCATTTCGTTGCACTTTCGCTTGTAATTGTACGACGTGAGAAGATACGATAGCGTTTTTATCAAGTTTTGATACTGTTTCACATCTGAAAGGAGAGGAGTGAAAGGATTCTTTGTCAAGTTAGAAGATAATAACAGGATCTGAAGTTTGCTCTTTACTAATGGCAACATCAGTAGCATAACTTAAGATTCTATGATTCTTTTCACCCGGATCGAAAAAAACAGATTCCGAGCACGTCTGGCAATGTCCCATAACAGTCTCCACAACGGTCCTTAACAATGCAGGTTTTAGAAACATTGTGATTGTCTTTCAAAATGTTACCATGTGGACTCAATCATACTCAAAATTTACCTAGATTCAGCGGGCAGACAAAGTTTAAACAGAACGTTGGACGGTTCTAACTAGAAAAGCCGGGAAAACAAGAAAAAGAAAAGGGATAAAAATTAAAGGGATGATAGAAATGAGACAAGACCTTTGGTTTCTATCCGGACCCGATGAAAAAAATTAGGTTGGGCGCTCCCACTTGACTAAGAGTTTCAGAAGTCATGCTCTTCTCTTGAGCGGAGAGATGATCCCTAGGACGAGAAGAAATTGAACCCATACACTCGATCCTTGTTCAAGAATTGTCTTTGATCCATTTTGACCTGACGGGGCTTAGGTTTGGGAAAAGATTCCCATTAGCAAGGAAAGAGAAGACGACTACTTCCGTTTTGTGCTGTACTAGACAAGGTGTACCAAGAGAAAAGCCTATTTAGGAGTGTTTACGATGTATTTTATCTAGTAATTCTCATTCCCCTCTTTTTGTGCCTCTTTAGACATATGTTCATACAAATTAATATCTATGTATTATCTAATAATTCTTAGACCCCTCTTTTTAAAAGTATAAACAATCTTGCTCTCAATAATGTGCAAACTCTTATTGAGGTGGAGACAGTAGAGGTTATTCTCGACAAACACAGCACGGAAACCCGGGTTTTCAGCATCTGAATCACAGCTCCTCTTTACTCAAAGAGTTTGGAGGAATTGTTTCAAGTTCTCAGGATCCATTGGTGCTTTCAGCAGTCCCTTTTCTCAAGATATCCAAGGGAGGAAGGAGAAGTTTTATCAACAAATTTTGTTTTTGGTATCCAAATGGCGTATTCTATCTCTCTAAATTACTTTTTATAATAATAAACTTCAGCTAAGATTTCTTTTCTAAAGCTCCTTTCGGCTCCCTTGGGGTATGGGACCTAAATAAATTTTGTACCTCTGATAAGACCAACGAGATTACTATTACCTAAACACTTGACTTTTTTTTCCCCATCGAAACTGAGTTGATTAAATCCTGGAAAAATATCTCAAATAGACATCTAAAGACAAGGAGCTTACACAATAAAATATCGCTGGCAATGACAAGATCCCAGTCAGGATCCCTAATTGGAAAGTTCTCTCCCCATGTATCTGAAAAGGAAAAATAGTAATGTAAAAACTATGTAATATTCGTAGATCCCTGAATAAAGACAAGTTTCGGAAAAAAAAAAGATTTGAAGAAAAATCCCAGATAATGACAATTACATAAAACTAATTTTCTTGGCTGCTCCTGAAATACTGAAGAAACTGCTGCTGAAACAAAGTAAAAGCCAGCCGAGGGGTGACATGCTCACCGCTTCTAAAAGCCAACCGAACGATGAGTTCAAAGCTATTAGCACATCAAATTCAGTCTTCTTACGTTAATAAAAATATTTCGGACTTAAAACAAAAAAAATCTTCAAAATTCTGGAATAAATCAAAACCGGTTAGAGGATCATTGTCGCTACGATTTATATTTGATCAGAGGGGAAAGATTACTACTTCAAAATGGTGAAATATTCTTTCAAGAACTTCAGAAGAGTAATGTTTCATGAAAGATTCAATTGATCCGCAGCCATATTATCTTAGCATCACAAAGTCTAATCCTTTAATCTATAGAATAGAAAGAGAACTCACGCACGCTTTATGTGAGGAAGGGCCGGTGCAACTCCATTCACACTGCAATTATAGGCGATGTTGTCTTCAATTTCTTGATCATCATAGTCCGATGTTGTGATATCAAGATTAAATGACTTTCGTAGAAATATCGCCAACGAACCAGTGCCACTGCAAAAACAGGTGCAGAATTAATAGACGGTGGTGCATATATAGGAGATTGAGAAGGCTGTACATACAAAGAGACTAAGGCATAGAAGAAGATTAAAGTGCAATCAAAGAATTAAGTATTTTGGTCGCTCAAACTTACAAACATTTTACTTTTCCTTTTAACTTTGCATAAAAAAATCATTTGAATCCTTAGTGTTAATTTCATGTAAATCATTTAATGGAAACTTGACATGACATTTCTTTTAATTTACTTGATTTATAAATGTCTATATGGCCAAGCTTTTGAAGTAATATGTAATTGAACAAGTGCCAGTTTTCAAGATGAAAATGGGCTGATGAAAAATTTATCATTGGTAAGAACTGACATACTAAAATATGATATTCCAAAGTTGATCCATATAGAAATTAAGGGATGAACATTGTAATTTAAAACTTTGCTAACTGTTCAAGCGATTGAATAATTGTACCTTCCCAATTCAATGCATTTTCGTCCTTGAATCCAAGACGGGTTTTGAACCAACCATTCTGCAAATGCAAATGTCCCTGGCCAGAGCAAATTTGCATTCAGCTCATGAAATGAAAACTCTCGAATAATCAATTCCTGCAGTTCAATGCCAATGTCGCAGTGTGAGAAAACAAAAAACCACATAAACAAAACAACTCGAGCTGCCAGTGGCATAACAATTTGCACTGCGACTTGCACCAAAAGAACTCCATATTAGGTAAATCATCAGCTTAAAATCAATGCTAAGAAACTTCGTTCAGAAGTAAAAAACAAAGCATCTGAACTACCTCTATTACGACATTCTTAAGAAAGAACTTCAAGAAGAGAATCAATACCATTCCAGGAAACTGATGCTTCCTTTCCTCATAGCTCTGCTGCGTCTCTGAAGTTCCCTCATCTGAGCAAACAAACAGGGAGAGGAGTGAAATACATCATCCTAAAGAAGTAAAATCATAGCACGATCGACAAGCAGCAGGGAGAGATGGAGATAGGAGTGAAGTAAGTACCATTAGACGATTCGTCCTCGTCGGGGAAAAGCGACGACGGAGAAAACAGAGCTATGTCCATTTCCTTCTTGAAATTTGCAGAGAGATGCAGAATTGAAGGCAGAGAATGAAGCTATGTATGGCTGAGCGGCGCAAGCGAAATCAATGGAGCTCGAATTTACTGCTTCGTCAACCATCAAACGTGACTCAAATTCAATTGGATTGCCATTTACGAGTGAGAGCGGGACGAATCTGCCTGGATGAAAATTGAAAACCTAATCTACTGTTCTCCAGTTCTCGAACGACATGTAGTTCGAGCCTCCGAGTACTAGTACGACTATGAGGAATTAAAACGACATGCCCATCAAGAATAATTCCTAGATGAGAATCCGATCAAGAAAACCTACCACTGCGACGATTATGTAGAATTTAGTGGCAATTTTATTCGGGCGAGATTCTAAAATTCCAAATCATCGAAACTTCTCGTAGGTAGAGCATCTATTCTTCGATCTCGACCAATTGATCAACTTGCTTTGTTGGGTTTGCATCAGACTTGTTTGTTAACTCAAATTCTAGGAACCAACTCGACTCCATACCAAATAGTCACTAACACGATTCTGTATCAAATGTTTGTTTGTTAACTCTTTTGTTTTGTATCAAACGTTTCTTTTTTTATCTTTATCTTTTCTTTTCTCTTTGGTGGGTGTGTTTCTTATTGTCAAATCTTGATATAATGTATTGCCAATAATATGATTATTTATTCTTAAACTTAAAAATTTCACTCACCCATGGAAGAAAATGATCTTTTGCTTCATCAGTTTGATAGATATAAGGTTATGATATATTTATTCAATTTGCTATAAAAATTGGCTTACAATATGAAAAGTAGACTTCAATTTTATTGTTGGTATCCATTAAACTATAAATTTGTAGTTAAAAATAGACAATGGAACATAGAAAAAGAATAAGCTTCAAAGCTCCTGATCCCACTTGTGTGTTCTTAGTTTCACAATATGTGTAATAAAGTTTAATACATATTAAATTTCATTTGTGAGTATAAAATTTATAATAATAATTAAAAAAAAAAGGCTTAAAATATAAAAAGTATAGTATTTTTATAATTTAGCCATATAAATAACATGGAAAGGCGTACATAGAAAATGACACATAATAAGCAACCAAACCAAACCAAACCAAACCTTAGCACTCATCTAAACAGGAGGAAAAATAAAATAAAATAAAAGCATCAATATGAATTAAAGAAATGGTACAAGAACTATTTCATCCTCAATTGGCTATATTACAAAGAAAGGTATATCCTAAAGACCGTTTTAGAGCGTTCAAAGAACCAACCATTTCGTTAATTTTACATGCCCTAAGCCAACGTAGAACCCAAATCAAAGAAACAATACATACAAAAGAGGCTTTTTAAAGTACACACAGTCAAGAAGCAGAGCAGCAGCACTCACAATGTCTCACTCAACTCTGGATTGTTTTCAGCCAACTTCACAAAGATTCAACAATGAAAGACCCCGCGCCAAACGTGACCTTCAAATAAATTAATGTAAAAAGGATGACGAACAATAGAGAATTTGTTGGCCTAGTCAGTTTTCGATTTGTCGAGGAAACACATACGATTACGAGGAAAGCTGGAATCTGCCAGTGGGCTTCTTTCTTCTCCATCCCTTAAAGATTACAAGACAACAGGAGAAACCATGGAATTAGAACACCAGGAAATTGGGAGTTTAAATCACAAACAAGGACATTGGTTTTGGAAGCTTACGAAGGCAGCGTAATACACGAAGGTTAATCCCGCCAACGCAACGAATGCTATTTGAAACACATTATACCTACAATGCAACAGCCAAGTTTATCGAACCGAATGAAAATACACACATGGAAAAGATTCAGAAGCAGAAAAATCAGTACATAAAATTCAACTCACTCACTTGTACAAATATTTGATACCGCGAAGAGACTGCAATGTGTGTCCAAAGATTTCTTGTGCCGCAGTTGCTCGTGCATAATATGCAAATGCCGTGGAGCAAAACTGAATCACACTATAAAATAGAGAAAAGGCATGCTATAATCAACCAAGCAAATTGATTAAGGTATGGAGTTCCCTTCTAATTTCATACATGACAACTGCTTAACATTTAATAAACATGTTTTTAATCTTTATTTCAGACTTTACCGAACATCTTAAATTCATCCAGCAGTGTCCCAAAAGAGACCAAACAATTGTACTCGTGCTTAGTCCTCCAAGAGCTCAATATATTAACAAAACAATTAGAGGCAGCCCCTCCCTATGCGATGTACTCACAAATTAGAACTCCTGCTATGTCATAACCATATCATAACCATACTTGAAAATGGTAGGTTGTGACTCTCACAAGTGATGACATAGAAGACGACATATGAGTGTCACCTATTGTACCACATGAGGACCGAGAAAGACAAGTGTCATGATGTGACCGAGGAGGACGATATATCATCTAATACATCAAGAAGAATGGGTAAGATTGTCAAGCTAAGGTGTAAGCAAGAATAGAAGCAATAGTGTTATCAAGGGTGTCAGAGACAAACTTAATGGAATCAGTTGGGGTCCAAGCCATAATACAAAAGTCAGGGTTCCATCATGAGATTCGACAACCAGCTCTGAGTTAATTCCGTATAAGTGAAATATGTAAGCTTGACAAATTTGGTGTCAATCGAACACCAAATAGACGCTCCACATTGACTATTGTTCATCGTTACTATTGATGTCTACACTTGCCAGATAAAAAACGTCTCAATATGTACTATATAGGGAGGCATGGTGTTGGCTCTCCACCACCCCTAGGCCTCAAAGCTAGCCCATGAACTATACGTGTGTCATGGTGTGAGTGAATGAATGTTCCAAGACGAGTGTCTTGGGTATCTTCCTTTGGAAATGGGTTTCTGAGAACAATGTAGGGTGGCACAAGGGTGCCGACATGTGCCCCTTCCCTAGAGTCAGAGGTTGAGATCTAGGGTCGACTATGGCATCGTATATCAAAATGACTTGGCAGGGATACAGGAGGATTCATGCCTCAATAGTGCCTCGACGGAGGGATGAATATTCTAGAGGTCTTGAAAATAAAGCTAACACATGGGTCGATTCTCGATAAGCTTGCTTAAGCGACCTGCAAAGGTCGATGACATCTTGAAACTTGATATCGTATCATGAAGCATCAATGGGACTCGAGAGTTCTCGGTTAACACAATAGTTGGCTTTATGCTCATTTAAGCATTATAATGCCTCAATAAGTCAAGATAAATGATGCAATGGCTCACAAAGCTCTAACGGGGCATTTTAAGGCCATTTATACCCAATGAAGGGTTCGAATGCATCCTAGTGAAATTCTAGATCGATGTAGAAATGTGTGGGTCGTATTGTAGAGAACCTACATGATGAAATAAGATGTGACGTTGCATTTGAAGGACATTGACCAAGAGTAAAGGCAAGGTTGAGTCTTAGGACTTCGCCTAGAGTAGAGGCAAGTAAGCTAGAGTAAATTGAAGGAAAATATACGCATGAGCGATGTGTATGGCCGAATAAAACTTAGTTCCACAAGTCATCTTCAGTCAAAGAATAAAGAACTTTGTTTAAGATTTGATGAAGCCACAAAGATGACCGAAAAGTATAACGGGACATGAGTTCCCCCTTAAGACTAGTCATGATCGTGTGTAACCCATGATGTCGCATGGTTTAAAAAGTGCGACTGTGATACCAAGCTCATTTTCCAAGGGCTTGGAGATCCATTTTAGAAAAGAGATGATGAGAAGGTGTAACATTCAAGATGTCTTCCAAAAGGTCATTACCACCAGAGGGATAATGATAATGATTGCAAACATAGAAGCCAATGGTCAAGGTGACACGCTAGTCGAGTGCCAAGTGAGAATTGACGAAGTCCATGTGGGTGGACGGTGTGGCCGAGTTAAGAGCCTGTTGATAAAAGAAAAAGTAGTCCTAAGAGTGGACGTCATGGTGAAGAGAGAGCAGAGGTAAGTAACTCAAGTGAATTGGTTGCTTGCTTGCATGTGGAAATGCTGCGAGAGAAATGAGTACGCACAAGTCTTCGACATGCCTAAGTAAGTTGCTTCATAAGAAGTTGTTGAGACCAGCGTTCCCTCATAAGAAGCACTAGGTAGGATGTAACAGATAAAGAAGAGAGAAGTTGTAGCAAGACCAGAGTAAAACATCATTGTAGCATTTGCTACAAGTGGCCAAGTTGAGAGTTGGTTGAATGGGTGCCAGCAAGTGAGTAGGCTGTGTCATAGAGCTTCCGGACTTTGCTACCGTATGGGCTGGTGTCATAAAGAGGCAAAACAAAGGTAGGCTCGCGAGTCTCACCCTAAATAGTGCATTGTTACGAGAATGTGTATTGAAGTGTCAAGATTACGTTGGGGCAAGTGTCACCAAGCTGACCAAGAAGCATCCGAAGTTAAGCTATGACCAAACGACATCAAAAGCTTTGTCTTGCATATGTTGCGAGTCTAAAGGCCAAGTCCTAAGAACGAGCATAGGTAGGTCCGAAGGTGAGAACTCGTAGGTACTGAGCATTTATCATATTCGTTCCAAAACAAGATTATTTTATCACGAGTCAGTTAGCAACCAACCAAAAGTTGGAATTGACGTCAGAAGGATGTCAAGATTAAGTGGAAGAGAGTGCAATCCACTATGTCAGTGAGGACGATGACTAGTTTTAGTAGAGGAGAGTGTCACAACCATACTAGAAGAAGGTAGGTTGTCACTCCCACTAGTGATGATAGATAGAAGGCGACAAGTGAGTGATGCCTATCGGGCCACGTGAGGATCAAGAAAGACAAGTGTCATGATGTGGATAAGAATGACGATACATCTAGCACAACAAAAGTAGAGAGCTCGATTGTCAAGCTAAGGTGTAAGAAAGAATAGAAGTGACAGTGTTGTCAAGGGTGTCAGAAACAAGTTTAATGAGACAGATAAGGTACAAGACATAATCTCGAAAGTTGAGGTTCTGTCATGAGATTCAACAAGCCGCTCTGGAGCTAAGTCTATATAAGTGAAATATGTAAGCTCGAAAAACTTGGTGTTAATCAGACACCAGACGAACAATCTAAGTTGAGAGGTCTCAGAGCCTAAGCTACCCCATGGCACATGCATGTATCATTATGAACAAGTGTTGCAAGACAAGTGTCTAGGACGTCTTCTTTTGGGAATGGGCTTTTTATAGTAGTGTTGGGTGGCACAGGTGTGTTGTGGCCTGTCCCTTAAGTTGGAGGTTGAAATATAGGGTTGAGCGCTTCAACACAGTATGTAGAAATGACTTGGCATGGACACGGAAGGGCTTACTCTTCAATAGTACTTAAATGGATGGATGTTCGATTCTTTCCAAGCGAGCCACGAAGGTCGATGACATCCCAACACTCGGGATGACATCATGAAGCATTGATGAGACTCGAGAGTTTTTAATTAGCATGATATTTAGCTTTTACGCCCCATTAAGCATTATAATGTCTCAATAAGTCTTGGTAAGTGCTCAAATCATCTGATAAGCTCTAGTTGAGCATTTTAAGGCCAAGTTGACTGAATGAAGGGTCCAAACACATTCCAATGAAGTTTCAAATCAATGTAGAAGCATGTGGACTGTGTTGTTGAGAACCTAGATGATGATATGAGAAATGACATTGCATTTGAAGGACCTCGGCCCATTAAAGTGACAGTGTCTTCAGGTTCTATGGCTTAGAGTAGAGGCAAAGGCAAGTCAGCTAAAGTTGCAATTTAAGAAAAATACACGTATAGGCAATATATATGGCTGAATGCAGCTTAGTTCTGCATAATCCATGTTTGGTTGAGGAAGAAAGAACCTCGTCTAAGGTGTGATGAAGCCACAAAATGAGCAAAAAGTATATAGAACTTGAGTTCCCCCTTAAGACTGGTCATGATCGCGCGTAAGCCATGACACCGCAAGGTTCAAAAACTACGACCGTGACAAAATGCACCTACAATTTGTACGGTCAACAAGTGGCCTCCTAGGGCTAGAAGGATTCCAACACCAGAAAAGTAGACACTTGGAAGAAAACCGGAACCGTAATATTCGGAAGGGAGGAGTGAAGGGAGGAGTAATGGGGTTCTTAATGATAGAATGAGGGAGTTTAAAGTTTTCTCACTCTTCAAAAAAGAAAAAAAAACCTTTTTTTTATAATTTTGCGTACGCACTTGTGTGGCCAGGGGTGCTGTATTTCAAACAGAGAATTCGGCAATCATTCTCCCTTTTTATTCAATTCAACGAGGTTTTGTAGCACCTTTACTAAGAAGAGGGGTTTGAGACCTCATCTCCCTCCTCCATCCCACTTTGTACGCCCTTTACATTAATGATACGTTCCTATCCATATCCATACAAATGTATCCCAGATTTTATCACCCGACATTGTTTCTCCATTAATTATTACTATTGGTTACCACAAGAATTTTAATGCAAGTAGATATAATAAGAAATAAAAATAGATTTTAAATGGGGTAAGAATAAGCAATAGAACCTGAAGATCCCCACCTGATAGAGCAGAGGAGGATAAGCCCCACATTAAATAGGAACGAGTTCATCAGAGTGGCTCCCCACCTATATGCAAGCATAGACAAAAGAGAAGCAAAACCACGACATCAATTTCCAGTAATCAACAGCTGGACAAACAACAAAATAAAATAAAAGAAAAAAAAAATCAACACTAAGAAGAATGTAAGTACTTCATGGGATGAATTGTGATAAAAACTAGTCTCAAGCCAAGCATCATGGCTCCAGCAACTACTGCAAGAAGAAGGTAGAAGCAGAAGAAGGCAAAAGCTGCAGTTCCAAGAAGACCTGGTGACAGGAAAATAATCATCATACCCACATTCATCACAGAGAAAAAAAAAACATGAAAGCAAAATGTGAGAGGAAAAACTGTACCCCAGACATCATCCAGCTTGATAAAAACTTCATTCAGGAAAGGAGAAAGCGGGGGATCAATTAGTAGATATATAACAATATGTACAACCCAAGCCACTGAAACAATCAACCTGACGAATAGAAAAATCGGTAAATTATACAATGTGACTGAATGTCTCAAATCTGAAAAAAAATACAGATACACTCAAGTGTATAAACTTTCTCAAGGAACTTATTTCCAGAAGAGATGGAACATAACTATGAAAAACAAAAATAAGAAATGTGCCAACTAGGTCAACTACCTCGTGCAGATAAACAGAAAGAAAAAGGGAANAAAAAAAAAAAAAAAAAAAAAAAAAAAAAAAAAAAAAAAAAAAAAAAAAAAAAAAAAGATTTTAAGAAACCCACAAGATCCTGATGTTAGAAGAGCAACACAATGTTTTATCAAGTTTTCCACTAAATATTCTCTTTCCGTTGTTGATAGTTATAATAGATATAAAATGCAACTGAAATGCAACCCCCTCCTCCAATATTATCTACCTCTTAATCTAGCAACATATATATATATATATATACACACACACACACATTAAACCAAGATGCCACCTCTCCCACTTTTCAATTAATCGCTGTGCACCTATTTTTTAAATAAAACTTGAATGTGAAACAGCTGCTATGCTGACAAGAAAGAAAAGAATAGAATATTCTTGAATATAAATATCTTGGGGGATCATAACTTCCTTACCCCAAAATTCCGAACACAAGTTTTGCCAAGTAGCCAAGAACAGTCATTGCCCATGTAGTCTCCGCCTGTATATCAATATTTTCATATAGGAGATAATAAAGTTATAGCAATTATCCAATAGAAAAGATAACAGAAATTATATCCAGCAGTCCACCTTTTCTCCTTGTGGGTACATCTCTTCTAAAAGCTTTACATCTTCTTCCAATTGAAGCAACTCCTACAAAATTAAACAAGTAGATGTCCCAATAAGCACAGTAAGAATTAAGGATAAACATCTTAAATCAAGCTTCAATAATGTATTGAAGTTCTCATCTAACAAAGATGATCCTCTCAGGACTTCTAGCCAAAGCTGAAGTTCTTCAGTATTTATATGATAACAGTGAAGAATGCAACACCAAAATGTATCGATAGTAAAACATACCTTCTCTACAGCCTTCACATTCTTTCGCCATTTTCTACCCTTAGAACCACTTCTTTCTTCCTGGTGAAGTGCATCAGCAGCTTTCTTCACTTCTCTTGCTTTTTTCCCTAGATCTGTTGCTTCCTGTAGAATAGAAAATATAACTTATATGATAGAAATTAGCAAGTCAAACCTAAAATTAAAATAATAACTAATTTGCATTATAAAAAACTAAAAAGTACCTTGATATATTGTGAACGGGTGATAACGGCCTTTGGACGCCTAACGAATGAGAAAATGAGGCCCAAGGGCAGACATGCAATGCCAACACCTCCAAATATCTAGTGGAGAGGAAAAGAAAAAGAGATCAGAAAAAATTTGTTTGATTATTGTAAAATTAAACAGCACGAAATATTATTTGCAGGTTAAAAAGCAATAAATTGATAAACACCAAGAAGTTCACTTTGTGGATATAATTCACTAATGATATTTATATGGGAAGATGAGCAGTATGCATAAATTAAACATGAAACATTTGTCAGTAAATTCAATATTATAATTCGTCGTGAATGCCAATTACTAGACAGACTAATAGGCGATATGAGAAAGGGCAGAGTACATGTATTCAAATGGTTCACTATTTCATAAATGAAGGAGATATAGTGTTTTCCTCCAATCTCCATTAATGAACTTACAGAGAAGAGTACGGATCCAACAATAGTGGCAAGAGCAACAACATATTCAGGAAAAGTAGTGCGCATTGTCCATGTTTTCTCCGATGAAGCACTTGTTGTGAATGCTGAACACTACAACACAATGAGAAAAAGGAGTCATGTAGATGTTAATATTATGCAAATCCATAATTAAGATCTGATGACTGAAGCCAAATAGAACCATATATGAGGCCTAAAGTTTCCAAACAGAAGTAGAACCTGCCCGGCACTATTTCCAATGCATGGCTGGCTGCTAGAGAACTGCCACTGATTGGGAAAAGAAGCAGTGTTTGAGGAGAGATGCATAACGGTGAAGTCAACTTCTCCTACAAGCCCTGATAAATATACCAACAAAGTTTAGCAGTTAAAAGATAAGGGCACATGGAAAATTTTCAACCAAAAACTGAGTCTTAGAGGGAAATAAGAAATTGTTATAATTTAGATACACACATTCACCAATTGAAAGAACATTTATATTCTACAGTAAGAGAACCATGGAACAGTCAATTCATTACTTGGCTATTCTTGAGGTAAAATGAGAATGTAATTATAAAGGAAAGAAAAAATCGAAGCATGATCATATTTCAAGACTTCATTGGTTGATATGTGAGGAAGAAGCCTAAAGTACAATTAACTTGAGAGCAAACAAGAAATGAGCGTAAAACTAAAGCAGGTTTAGTGTAGAGTCGGCACAACTTCTTCTATCCAATTAAAAACGAAATATAAGACCAAAAAAACGCAAAAATCCTCAAGAATGAGCATAAGAGCTGACCGTATAAAATTCCCAACAGGAGAGCACAGACAATTGCCATTACCACAACCCATATCAAGGCGCTTTTGACCCGTTTGCCAAGGCTCCTTCACAATGATAACACAAATAATAATAATAATCAATAAAGCCTCCAGACAAAAGATATAATTATGTTCAGAAAAGACTCAAATTCTAAGCAATTACTTGTCCTGGTCTCCTTCGTAGTAGAACATGGCGAAAGGAATAATGAAGAAGACGAGCACAGCATCGACGATATAGACAGCGAGCCACAGATCCTTCATCGGCAATGTGAGGTTACAAGCGCCATTATACAAAGCGTGCTTGCAAGCCTGCCGATTAGCGACGTCAGCCGGTAACATCAAAATAGAAATCAAGGCAACAGAGAGGCCGAAAACGACGACAATTTTAGGAAAATACGCCTGATTCTTATCATCAGGGTGCTGGTAATTAACCAGAAGGTACACATTGAAGATGAATATAATGACACAGACGACTATCGCGACGATTACAAGAGCGAGATTGAAATCGCCCATCGTTAACGAGCTCCCGATTCGAAACCAGTAAGAAATCGAATCGAAGAGATCGAAAAACTGAAAGAATCGGGCGTGCTGTTGTGTTTCGAAATTTGAAATGGAGCTTCGCAGATCTGGCTCGTCTCGGGGAAAGGGGGAAAAGGGGGAAAGGAAAATAGGGCTAGATTCCGAAATTCCGATGACATTGTTTGTTGAGAAGCGAGTGTTGAGCTGGGAGGCGTGAAATTACGATTTTCTCCTTTGGAAAATGATGGATTTAGAATCAGACAGAGTTGACAACGAGGAGCGTAAGGGGTAGAAAGGTAAAATGTAGTATTTGGTCGGACAGAAATAAACGTTCCGTCAAAGCCTCTGTTTTCTCACAAGGGAATGGCAATGGGAAAGGGGGCAATTGGGACGGTTTATGCTGAAGGCGCTGAGTAACATGCCCTGTGATGACGTGGCAATCCCCGGAGCTTCTTTTTTTCTTTTGATAAATTAATATAAATATTTTTAAACTTTATGCTTTAATTTAAAAATATTCTAAACTTTTTAAATATTTAATAATAACCTCTAAAAATATATTTAAATTTTTAATTATGTTAAAAAATACTCCAACTTTAAAGGATTCACTAATACGCTTTAATGGCATTTTGAATAATTGTTGAATCGGAGAGGTTCAATAGGTTGAATTGGGTCGAGTTGAGACATTTTTTAGACTCATCTCAATCATCGGATTGTAAAAGAAATTCATATTAAATAATGAATCCAACCTAATCCAACCATAAATTTTTTGGGTCTAGTTGGTTCGAGTTGTTCGGCTCATTTATTTAAAAATTTTGTTTTTAGTAAAAGTAAAATGTTAGTTTTTAATGAACCCAACCTAATCCAACCATGATGTGGATGACTAAAGAGACAACCTATTTCACACATGGTGTTTAGTTAGGGGGACTCCTAATAGTCTTGTTATGGATGGTGGAAGTTACATCAGCATAATAAGTACTATGCTGATCAAAAAGTTGTAAATCCCAACCCAACATCGTCCAAAACCTTACAAGCTTCAATGACTCGATGATAGCGGAACAATGAAGGTAGTTTTTCAAGTTATAATATCTTTTACTTTGAAAAAATATAAACATGAAATTCTTTGTGATGTGTTACGGATACTCGTTGGATACATATTACTTAGCCAACCTGACAATTTGATAGGAAGTTGTTTTTGTTTAGTGTGTTTCAATCTCTTTTACAAGAATTTAAGAACGTGTTCGAAGATGAAATACCTAAAGGGTTACCTCCCATTAGATGTATTGAACATAAAATAGACTTCATTTTAGAAACTGTCGTTCTTAGTAGGCTAACTTATAGAGTCAATCGAACTGAGACCAAATAAATTCAAAGACACATGGAGGAGCTCATTGAGAAGGGCTATGTACGAGAACGTTTGAGTCTATGTTAGGCACTGGTCTCATCCTATTCATAGTAAAGACGATATATTAATGAATTTCATGGTTCATTTTTATCAATAAAGATTGATTTGAAATATGAATATCATTAAATTAGAATGCATACAGGAAATAAATGGAAAATCATCTTCAAAACTAAGTTTTGATTGTATGAATGACTTATTATGCCTTTTTAGCTAACTAATACTCCTCCTCGTACATTTATGCGCGTAATAAGTCATGTTTTGAGAAAATATTCGGAAAAGCATGTTGTTGTGTATTTTGATGATATTTTGATTTATCGGAAGACTTTGCTTGAGCACATGACACATGTCATTTTTTTATTACAGACAATATGTTAATTTTAATGAGTGTAGTTTTTCGTGAAAAAAGTGAACGATTTGGATCAAAACATTTGTAACAATTCTAAAGTGTATCGTATCAATAGTGTTACTAAGATAAGACACTCAACCTTATCCACAAACTATATCTGCCCGATACGGTTTAAGGTTATACTAATAACCTTGGATTTTTCAAACAACTGACAATATTAAATAAAATAATCAAATTTATTATTAAAAATTAAATAATTAATTAGGAGACTTTAGGGCATAAATCATAACACATATATCAGAGTGTTGACAAGATTAGGAAGATGTCAACCAAACCTTACTAGAAAGTATGAGAACAACGTATGGTGAAAACTATTGGTTGAAATGACATTGGGGTCATGCCTCGAGAACCTATGAGATTTGGGTTAATGATGATGACGATAATGAAGAATATCTGATTAAGATATCTAAGAACCCTAAGAATGAACCTTGAGAACTACTGGCCTCGGCCTCGATAGGCTAAGAAAAGAGAACTTACGACTACTGCACCATGAACCTAAGTTGGGTTCAGAAGAACCAAGTAAACCTAGGAGATAACGTAGGAAAACTTAAAACTTAGGAACAAAGGAACATATGAATCAATAAGAATAAGACTTAAGAACGAACAAATAAAACTACAAACAAATTACGAGTTGGGAGACTATAGGGGTCAGACTAGATCGACGTCTTATATTTCTCCGACTTTATGAATGATCTGATGTATTGTTTGATTTAAATTAAAAGTAAGGTTTTTAATTGATGTTTATTAAAGCCACGTCTGGTTTTAAAAAATTTAAATTAATGTGCATTATCAATTATTCTATATCAACGAGTGACGGTTTGTGGCTCGAGTCTTATCTAATTGAATTATGTTTAAATTGACATCCTTAAAAATGTCTTTGATCGTGAGAGGGATGAAAAATAAAGAATAACATTTTTTCTAATATTTGTAAAATTTATTATTCACTGCAAATTTGCAATTCACTCCGATACAAGTTCGAGACAACGATCATACTTTATACAAATAAAGCAACGTAATTATAGAAAATAAAAGAAATCGAAAAAAAAAAAAAAAGCAGAAAAGTCAAGTATTTAACACGGTAGAATTTATGATCGAGCCAGAGTTTTTACTTTCTTTCTCATACATTTAATGATATCTAGTCGTACATTGTTATAACCCTTTCAAATAATTAGTCCCGAGTCATTTGATCACGCACCTTCCTCACAACCCGACTTTAGCTATATTTTTAGAATAGCTCGAAGCTTATACCAACCTTTCTTGCAAGCTCCGATGATCTTCCACCCTTGTTCCGAAAATGATTTAAAAGCCATGAAACTTTGACTCTTTTTTGGCAATACGATTCCCCAAATTCCCAATTTATAGAGTGCACCAATCTTCTTTTCTTGGCTATTTCGAGGGTTTTGCTTGGTTAGCGTTAGCTGTAGAAACTGATTGAGAATTTGTACTTATCTCGTACTCCGTTTTTTATGGTAGAGTTTATAGTTTAGTTTGAAATGACTTTTCAAGTATTTTTATAAAGATCGAGTAAGCCGGGATGCTCATGAAATTTAAAAAAAATATATAATAATTAAGTTTCTGTACGAGTTATATGGTGTTAATAATGTGAAAACATGGTTTGATTTAATAATTGTGTATCTCTAAACGTTCATTCATACGTCTAGTAAATTTTTAATTTTAAATTGTCTTAAAAAATTGATAAATTTTATATTTTATATTTAATAGATCTATGGATATATTATATAAAATAAATGTAATTATTTTATTAGACATATTTAGTATTTAATTTTAAATTTTCAATTTCATAAATACATTAATATTTAAAAAATTAAATGAGTTAAAAGGCTTATTAACTATAAATTGTACCGAGTAATTTTAAAATGAATAAAATTGACATATTTAAATCATTTCAAAACAAATTTTTAATTATTAATGAAAAAGAAAATCAAATATTAATATAATTTTTAATTATTAATGAAAAAGAAAATCAAATATTAATATAATTTTTAATTATTAAAAGAATACTTGACTTGATTTGAAGATTTATATAAATAAGTTTTTAAACTGTTAAGCTAACAACAAATTCAGCAGGTTTGCCCGAGTGGTTAAGGGGGAAGACTTAAGATCTTCTGCACATAAGTGCGCGTGGGTTCGAACCCCACAGCCTGCAAATTATTTTTAATTTTAAAGTTTGTTCGTATTTTCTGTAATTTTAAAGTTTGTTCGTATTTTCTGTTGGATCAAAAATCTATTTTACTATTGTGATTACATTTTTTACCCTAATATCACTAATCCCCTAATGAACAATATGTTTATAATCTAACCATAAACTAAGTCTCTCACGGGCCAGTAAGAGGGTGAAGTCTCATTGTTTAAGTCTCAAAATTAGCGCTTAAGGATATTACTTTACTTACCGTGTATGAAAATGAGTGAAGTTTATCTCGTAAATTTTTATTCTTATCTCCCTATTTGGTTAAGTTCATAAAAAGTAAGCCTATAGAATCGACTCAAAAGTCACTCTCACTCATGCTATTACTTGATAATGATCATTTCATTACAAATGAGGAATGAGTTCGGGATACGATTTCAAACAAAATACAAAAGACCCAAAATACATAGATAAATTGACGCCCCAAGACTACCTCCTTTGTGGCCGAACAACTTTCGAACAATCCCTATGTAACAGCCCAAACCCACCGCTAGCAAATAGTGTCCTCTTTGGGCTTTCTCTTTCGGGCTTTCCCTCAATGTTTTTAAAACGTGTTTGCTAGGGAAAGGTTTCTGTTAAGGATATTTAGTAATAAATTATAGTTTACCATATACATTATATTCGACATTTTATTATAACGCAAATATCTAATATTTGCCTTATTACTATAGGTATCTTTC
>NC_036656.1:2421472-2428340 GCF_002806865.2 Cucurbita pepo subsp. pepo | reverse complement strand
ATTTTCTTCCTAAGATCACATTGAGATCTTGAAAAAAAAAATAATAAAAAAAATCTTATGATATTTGTTCTTGCGATTGTGATTATAAACGATCTTTATCATTTTTTTAAAATCATTTGCATGTTTATTTGAAGATCAAATAAACTTTGATTCACATCTTTTTCTTAATTCATCTAAATCTAGAACCGTTGTGTTTGATATTTTTTTTTCTCATAATCTACTCTTGAAGATAACTTCTAAATTTCCGAAATTTTGTAAAAAGGAGAGTTAGATCGTTCTTAAAATCTTCACGTACTTTCTTTTTTGAATTTGTTTATTTTATTTTTAGTGTGCAATTCTATCCAAAAATATACTTGTGTCTCTTATTTGTTTGTTCACTCCTTGTTTTATTTTCTTGTTATTTCATAATTAACTTATCTTGATTGTCTTGAATAGCTTGCTACTATCAGAATTGTTTTACCCATCTATTAGCCTACCTTGATCATAATTTAGTCACTTTCCCAAACAGCCAACCTTTGTGTGTTTAAACACGAGTGTCCCTGAGTGTAAAATCAGTGAGTTGAGTGTCTAAGGTCCTAAACATATTTCACTACTGTTTGTACAATCATGAACCAAGACGAGAAAAACGGAGGGGAGATCAATGAAATAGTTGAAGAAGTCCAGAAGAATGAGGAGGAACTGGAAGATGGGATTCATTTGGCACTTATAACAAGAAGACTTGTTAAAACTCAAGTTACGGAGAATGATGTTGATGATCAAAGAGATAACCTATTCCACACGAGGTGTTTCGTCAAGGGGAATGCTTGTAGTCTTGTCATTGATAGTGGAAGTTGCACCAACGTTGTAAGTACCATGTTGATCAAAAGATTACAAATTCCAACCCAAGATCATTCTAAACCTTACAAACTCCAATGGCTCAATGATATTGGAACAATGAAGGTAATTTCCCAAGCTTTAATATCTTTTACTTTGGGAAAATATAAAAATGAAGTTCTTTGTGATGTGTTACCAATGCAAGCTGAAGATATATGGCTTGGCCGACCATGACAATTTGATAGGAGGGTTATGTATGATGACTATTTGAATAGGTATTCTTTTGTAAAAGATGGTAGAAAAACGACTCTTGTATCTTTGAGTTCTGCAGATGTATTTGCTGATCAATTAAAGTTGGAGGAAAGAAAGAAAGAGTTTGAGGAAAAAGAGTTAAAAGAAAAACAAGAGTTGAGTGAAAAAAATGAGAAAAATTAAAGAGAAAAAAAGAAGAATGAAGAAAGAGATGAAATGGAAGAAAAAAGGAAGAGAGAGAGTTATTTGCCTAACGTTGGAGAGGTGATAAGGTTTTCACAAAAATCAATCTTTGTAGTTATGTACAACGGAGGATTTTTGGTGTCTAACTATAACAACTTGGCTTTGCCTAGTGTTTTTCAATCTCTTTTACACGAATTTGAAGACATGTTTCAAGATGAAGAAATACCCCCATTAGAGGTACTGAACATAAAATAGACTTCATTCCAAGGACTGTTATTCCTTATAAGCCAGCTTATCGAGTCAATCCAACCGAGACAAAAGAAATTCAAAGGCAAGTGGAGGAGCTCATGGAGAAGGGCTATATACGAGAAAGTTTGAGTCCATGTTATATATGAGACTTATTGATGCCAAAGAAAGATGAAACTTGGCGCATATGCATGGATAATAGAGTCATCAACAAAATCACTGTAAAGTATCGACATCCTATTCCTAAGTTAGACGATATGCTTGATTTATTGCATGATTCATGTATATTTATAAAAATTATTTTGAAATCTGGATATCATCAAATAGAATGCATGTAGGAGATGAATGGAAAACAAGTTTCGATATTAAGTTTGGATTGTATGAATGACTTGTTATGCGTAAGGTTAACTGATGCTCCTAGTACACCTATGCGCTTAATATATAATGTTTTGAGAAAATATCTAAGAAAACATGTTGTTTATATTGATGATATCATAATTTATTTGAAGATTTTACTTGAGCATGTAGAGCATGTTAAATTAGTTTTGATTACACATAGATAAGAGAAATTTAATTTTAATAAGTGTAGTTTTTGCATGGAGAAAGTTCACTCTATTGGCTTTGTAGTTGGTAAAAACAGAGTAGAATGAGACAAAAAGAAAGTTAAAGTCATTAGAGATTTGCTAACACCAAAAAGTGCAAGTAAAATCAGAAGTTTTTATGGGTTAGCTAGCAAGATTTATAAACGATTTTAGTACCATAGCTGCATCATTGAATAAGTTAATGAAAAATAATGTTGTTTTTAAAGGGGGAGAAATGCAAGAGAATGCATCCAATTTTCTTAGAAAGAAATTAAGCAAATTATTGAAATTGAATGTGATGGATGAGGTTTGGGCAGTATTGTTTTAATTCAAGATGGAAAACACTTAATATATTTTAGTGAAAAACTAAATGGGCCAACATTGAAATACATATTGCATGTGTGGCAACACCACTTATGGCCTAGAGAATTTGTGATCCATTTTTATCATGAAAGCTTGAAGTACGGTGAAGGGTCAAAGCCCACAAATTTTAATGGAATTTTGAGTGTCAAAATTGGGTGAACTCAAACTTACATGCTTGCCACATAATCCCAATAATCCCAAACATTTGAGTGGAATTTTGAGTGTCAAAATTTGGTGATCTCAAATTTGCATGAACATGCAAACATAAATCTATAAATAGAGTAATCATGGTAGATGGAAGGTCTTCCTTCGTGAAAAACTTCCTTGGTGAAACTCTATAAATAGAGTGTCTAAGATCCAAATTGCTTCCGCATGTGTTATATTAACACCATCACTTAGATACCAAGACGACTCACTCCAAAATTAGCTTGATCATGGCTAATCCAATGAATCGATTTTTAACATCAAACCTAAAGCAAAGTTTGAAAAAGAATAACACCAAAAAGGTATCAAGAAAACACAAAGGTTTTGTTTGTATTCTGTAACGACCCAAATAAAAGAATAATAATAATAATAATAATAATAATTAAATAATTAAAATAATATTTTCCCTAAACTACTCTCCACTAGCTCCCTTCCTTTCCCAACTATCTCTCTTCAACCAACTCATCAGTCAAAATCCCAAATCAGAATACAGGATTCATCGGTGGTTCCTACAATGAAAAAAAAAAGAAAAAAAAAATACCAACAACCAGATTTACAACGGAAGCATTTAATTATTGGAGAGAGATCTTGCTTTCTGGTAAGTCATATTTCAGATCTCTTTTTCATTTATCCTATCGATTTCCTTTTCCTTTGTTTAATTCTTCAGAACCAGATCTCTTTTCTGTGTGCATCTATTTAGATTTTGGTTATCAGGTTATAGAAAATTAGAGGATAATATATCTGTCGAATAAAAAAAAAATAGAGAAAAAGATGGAAGATAAGAAGTAAATACAGAACAGAGAGGAAAGAAAAGATTCTGTTTAAAACAAAATTATTAACAAGTATATAAGAAAGGAAAGATTTGGGAGAAGAATTTATACGTGATATCTGTGAATTTGAATGATAACAGAATTAAAAGGAAGAAAAAAAAAAGGAAAACTAGAGAAAGGAAAGATTTGGAAAGAAAATTAATTAGAATACAGTCAAAATACAGATACCAGACTCGAGAGAGGCCATAATATTGTAAACAAAATCAGTAAAAAAAAGACAAAAAAAAAATTATATATATATATAGATAGGAGGCCAAATACAGTAAACAAAATCAAAAGGAAAGAGAGACCGGAAGAGATGGAGAGACATAACTAAAAGAGAGAGTACAGAGAAGACCTAGAGAGAGAAAAAAAAACAAAATCAAAAGGAAAGAGAGACAGGAAGAAATGCAAAGACAGAACTAAAAGAGAGAGTACATAGAAGACCTACCGAGAAAAAAAAAACAATATCAAAAGGAAAAAGATAGGAAGAAATGCAAAGACAGAACTAAAAAAGAGAGTACAGAGAAGACATACAGAGGAAAAAAATAATAATAAGGAGAGCAGGATAGAAATAGAAGAGAGTAAGACATACAGAGGAAAAAATAATAATAAGGAGAGCAGGATAGAAATAAAAGAGAAAATACTCTGAAAATACAGAGAAAATACAGATAAGCCAAAATACAAAATCAAAAGAAAAAAAATACAGAGAGAAAAATAGAAGGGAAGAGTTGGAGTAAGAATCGATTATAATGTTCCAAGACTTTATCTATGCAAAGTCTTTAATGCTCGCATGAAGTTTAGCACATGAACCATTGTAAGAGTTAGAGAATTGAACATGAAATTGATGTCATGGATTCATATAGGTTGGAGCCAAAATACAAAATCAAAAGAAAAAAAATACAGAGAGAAAAATAGAAGGGAAGAGTTGGAGTAAGAATCGATTATAATGTTCCAAGACTTTATCTATGCAAAGTCTTTAATGCTCGCATGAAGTTTAGCACATGAACCATTGTAAGAGTTAGAGAATTGAACATGAAATTGATGCCATGGATTCATATAGGTTGGAGCCAAAATACAAAATCAAAAGAAAAAAAATACAGAGAGAAAAATAGAAGGGAAGAGTTGGAGTAAGAATCGATTATAATGTTCCAAGACTTTATCTATGCAAAGTCTTTAATGCTCGCATGAAGTTTAGCACATGAACCATTGTAAGAGTTAGAGAATTGAACATGAAATTGATGCCATGGATTCATATAGGTTGGCTTGGATGCAAAGGGAAAAATCGAACTTTCATTAAGGATAAATTGGTGACACCCGTATAAGCTAACCAGGTAAGTGGCCTTACTATAGGATAGGCTAAATAATTGTATGAGTTATGATGATGTGTGGATTATGATGCTTGATGATATGTGCAGTATATACATATTTTGTTGAGTGACGCTTGATATGTTTGACGCACGTTGTGGCAATATGATGAGCATGATGATTGCATGATTTTTACCTTAATATGATGATGTTTTCCATATTGAGCATGCTAGATGATGATGAGTGCCATATTGCATCATGTCGTTAGATCGACGTAGGACACAACCCTAAGAGCATGAAAATGATATTAATATAAATATCCACGAGTATGAGTTACCTAGAGTAACAAAGAGATGAGACTAGAGGGTTGTGTCAGAAGAGACATTACGATGGATTTAGAGGGACCTCATGCATTTTGTATGTTCATAAGCATAGGGCTACTTCCCCTAGAGATGATGAGTGCGGACGCGCACCTTATGATGAGCGCGAATGCGCACAGGTGCGAAAGCACACAGATGAGGGTGTTCATGAGGCGCATGACACTATGGGGTTCCGCTGACCTCCGGACGTCGCTACAGATTAGCTTGACCAGAGGGTCCAGGGGGTGTGCGAGCGCCCTGGGGACTCACACTCGCACGTGTGAGTCGTGTGTAGGGAAGTACTACACATCCAATTTGTCCGAGACTGGAGGCCACCCCTAAGATGATTAGAGATAGGTCCCTAAATCATGATTGCATGTGTTTTCATTTGCATGGCCCCTATAGCGGGGCCACTTACTGAGTATTCTTTGAAATACTCAGGCCGTGTGCCACATCATTTTTCTGGTAAAGGCAAGGCGCACTTGTACGGAGGACGGCGGCATCGCGAGCAGAGACTGTGGCACGTGCATAGGGTAGATTTATATTTAAATTTCTAGTCTTAAGTTAGAATAGGTTGTTTTGCATTTCATTGTTTTAAATTATTTTGTATTTGTTATTTCATATTTAAACACATAAGACCATGGCTGTGTTTTCCAGAGAAGAAGTTATTTTAAACGTTTTTTTTGAAGTTTACGTTATCAACTATGTTCATGTAAGAGTTATATTTCCGCATTATAGATGAGCATGAGACGTTAGTAACGACTCTGAGTATGTGGAAATTTAGGGTCGTTACATATTCAACCATTGATTTCCAAACATTGAATATTACATTCCTTTCAATAAGCCCAAAAGATAACCCTAACCTAATAACACCAACTACAAATAACTGATAAATATTATTAAACACAAATGGAAGAAAATGAGGCATTCATAAATTGTCTTAATTTGTAATTCAACTACCAATGACAAGTCTTCTAATAACTTTCCAATGTCAGCCACTCCATTATTTTCTTGGATACTTGAATCTTCTTTGAATTGCTTCTTGTAATTGCTCGTTCGGGTACATGGAAGTGATCAGTTGTTGGATTCATATCATCCCCACTTCTTTAAAAGAATTTGTCCTCAAATCAAATTCTTCATTCTTTCCGGACAAGAACTGAATATTGTTTTTTTTTCTCTACTAATATTTTTTTCTCACTTTTTTTTTCTCACCTTTTTTTTCTTTCTTGGTTTTCACTCATCCTTTGCCCCCTCACGTTTCTCTTTTTTCTTTTTTTTTCTTTCTTTATTATTTTCTAATTTTCTTTTTTCTTAATTTTTATATTTATTTACTTATTCATATTGGATATGAGAAGAGTCATGTTCGTGCTTCAAAATGTTGTTATTTTTGTTGATCGATCATGGCTTATAAACTCGGTGGGCCAATTGTACAATGTGGAAGNTTAGTTGGTCACAATGTACTTCGTATGGAGACAACAGAAGTAAAGTAAATTTCTTTTCATACAAAGTAAAAGTATACTTGTTCATCAAACCATCAAATGTTACCTTTCTATCATATTGCCAAGGTCGGCCGAACAAGATGTCCCCCGCATGCATTGGTACGACATCACAAAGGACTTCATCTTTATATCTTCCAAGAGTAAAAGAAATAAGAGCTTGGGAGTTCACCTTAATTTCTTCATTGTTTGTCAACCATTGAAGTTTGTACGGTTTTGGATGTGGAGGGACAGAAAGTTGAAGTCTTTTTAAA
>NC_036656.1:2415958-2420794 GCF_002806865.2 Cucurbita pepo subsp. pepo | reverse complement strand
TTAATGCTCTTTTGATGTGTACCTTTTTTAATGCTCTTTTTCTTCCTTCAATTGGTCTTCAATTTTGAGAGCATAATGATACATGTCTTCCAGATATGGTGGTGGATTTCTGAGAGCATAATGATTCTAGGGGTTTTCAAGGCCCGATTTCTTCATGGAACCTCTTCCATATCCTTTCCTCATGCTATAGGATTTGGTTTGGAGGAACGTCTTTGAGTGTGGGTCCTTAATTTCGAGAAATTATTCTTGGTATGCAACTCACCCGAAACATCAAATTTTCGATCTCTTGGGTATCTTGTTCTACGACGTTTCAGCTCATGATTCCTTCATAGAAATTGTGGGTAATCTTGTTTAGAAACTATAGGAATAAGTTTGAGGAGGAATGGTGGAGAATTGCTCTCGAATTTGGAAGAAACCCCAGAGTACGATACCCACAAACTAAACGCTCATAACTCTCGAATGGGTGCTCGACCTTGCTCGAGTCTTGTTCCATATTGTTGCCCCTACTTCAAACTTTATAGGAGGAGCTTAAACCGACATTGAAAGCTCTAGAATCGGCGTGATTCGGAGATTGAAAGTTCTAGATAATTTGTCGGAAAATCTGCTCTGATCAGGGCTTTACCAACTTTAGTTTTGAATACCAGCCGTTGGATGTGATGATCTGTTGGTTGTCTAGATCTTATCAAAATTTGGGAAAGATCCAACGGCTGAGATTTGAGTTTCGAGAGATATTTCTCAGATGGTCACTGTAGATGCTCTGATTCTGATCAGAGGGGCATTTTCGTAATTACCCATTCTTCCAGGGTATTATGGTAATTTGGCACTTTTCGAATATTTTAATATTATTTTTCCTGAAAAATCCATAATTTTTCTAAAAATCCTTCATCTCATATTGGTCATTTTTTTCCTTCGTGAGCATCTTGAAATTCTTTCTAGATAAGGAACTAAAATCGGGGAAGATCCTTAATAATTGGAAAAATGATCTTTTTGGCCTTTTCACTTACTTTTACTTTCCAATCCTTTTTCCATGGGTCTTAAACTCTTATTACTTGTTAGGGTATAAGAATGACTTGCTTGAGATCATCATCTTGAATGATTCTTGTTGATCAAATATCTCAAGGCAAGAACACTTGCTTGAGATTCGAATCACTCCACAAGCAAGATTGATCATGTCGAGCTTGAATGATTCTACATGCAACCTAAACTACATAGAATTGCAAAGAAACTTAGCCATTGACTAAAGAAAAGCACAAATGCTTCTTTCTATATTTTCCAAGTCTGCCTACAAATACAACATACATTGATGAAATACATATTTAATGGCTATAATTAACCATTATGTTATTGTAACCTAGAGTAAATTAAAAGTCTTAAAATACATTAATGAAATATAATAACTCTCAATTGTAATCCACCCAAAATTTATAATATGAAACTTCATTCTTCTTCTTCAATGTGGCATTAATTGAAATATCTTTTTGATAATTTCAACAATATTTTTTTCACATCTTCATTGAAGCATATTGTATGATTGATGTCTCTTGGTTCATATCAGGAAGCGTTCTCTTCCTCTTCTACCCCATGTCTCTTGGTTCATATCAGGAAGCGTTCTGTAAATCTGTTATTTGTCGAACTATTTCTGCTATAAGTCTGCTATCTGTCCACATGTTGTTGTATGCTTGCTGGAGCATTTGAATTATGATGTGTAGCAGCCCATTTCTTGTCCCCCTTGCTGTCTTTTCATTTCAAGCTTACCCGAGAATGCACAATAATTATTTTCTCTCTATTTCTTTTTTCCATATGGACTTCTTTCTTGGAGGAGTTAGCAAATCCTCTTGGACGAATTTGGATCTCTCCATTCTAAAAATTCTTCTTTGGTGTTCGTGTCATTGCATGTTCTTGCATGAAAAGGTGTACATGATTTTAAATAAAGTAAGACCAAATGCAAATGTAGATGAATAAGAAACTATGAGGCAACGTGCACTTACACGAAAATAAGATTTGTCATCGATCACATCCTAGTATGGACTAAAAGCAATTGGCCTCCCTAATAGCTGAAATTTTAACCCCAACTAAATACAGTTAATTCTCATACAAAAGTTGATTACCTTTCATTGGGGCTTGTGAGGTGTTCACGATAAAGAGTAAAAATAAAGTCTAGAAAAAAAAAATATCATTCTAAGGAAAGTAATGCAACTATGTAAGTGCATAAATAAAAAGAAAAAGAAATAACTTGGTTTCCAGGGAGCTTGTTACCTGTTTACCGTCTGTCAGCTCCCTTTTCTTCATTTTTGTTGAGTTATCCATTTTCAAAGAAATGATGCCCCTTCGAAACTCTCTATCCTACAGTGGGTGGAAATATTTTTGTGAAATCTATCCTCCATATATCAAATAGTTCTTCTAAGACGCAGTTGAAGGGAATTCTCTCAATAGATGACTTGATTGATAAATTTTTTCTTTCCTCTAATTCCACTGATTAAACATATCTTACGAGTTCATCCAATTCTGCTGGCTGTTTAGTGCAATTGTTTCAGCTATTGTCTTCTTCTTGTTGCTTGTTCCAACTATTTGCAACTGGATTCTTTGTCAATTTATAAATTTTTTATCAATCATCTACTACTGCTGAATATTTATTTCAAGGCTTCCACTAATGATATGTTTATATGAATTTTATTAAATATATCCATGAACTTCTCGAACCGGCCTTCTTCATTATTCTTTTTTATTGTTTGTGGAAAAGAAGATAGAGATCTGTATATTCAACTCTCTTAGTCACTGTTGACTATTGTTTGCATTTTAGGAGACTGCCTGCATAGTTTTTTCTCTGCTCCTTTTGTTCACCAGTTTTTGCATAAATTTTGCTCTGCTCTTTCTATACAACAATTTCCTCCTTTCTCTGCTGTGTATCAGTTGTTTCTTTTGAGTAACGGTTGTTGTTTAACTTAATCTCACCTCTCATGCAGAGTATTCTTTTCCTTAGGTGTTGGCTTGTTGAGGACCATATGCCATTTGATTATTTTTCTAAATGTCTTGATTAGCTTGATTCTCTACATAAAAAATTGATGTTGGATTACTTGGATGTTAATCAAAACTGTGTTCTTCTTTCCTAGATTGCTTCTCACATCAGCCAATTGACAATTGTTAATTTAGCATTGATTGTCAATTGCTCCCCATGAACACCCTCATCATCATATTGTGTGCGTCCGCACTCATCATCATTAGTGGAGAAGTATCCCGATATATATGAACACACAAAATGCATGAGGTCCCTATAGTTTTCATCTTTAAATCATCTTTAAGACACAACCCTATACACCGTTCACACATTACTTTAAGTAACATGCATGCATTGGCCTTCATATATGCATCATCATTAGCATTAACTAGGATTGTGTCTTTGAAAACTTGTCGTCATAATGCATCGTGACATTTAATAGATGCACAACATCTTAATATGGAACCTCATCATATTAAATCATTTTATCATCATGTCTCATTCTTATTATTATGCATCATATCATCATGTCAACATCATGTACATCATCACATAATTATCTAATGTCATCAAGTCATCATATAACATAATTACATCATCATCTAACGTCATCACGTCATCATACAACATTATCACATCATCACATCATCATATTACATCATCACATCATCATATAACATCAACACATCATCATATAACATTATCACATCATCATATAATATAAAACATAAGTGACACGTGCAAGGGCCACTAGGCACATGTCGTCATACATAAGACGAGTCTTCTGACTGAGCTGATAGTAAGGTCACTTATCGAATTAGCTTAAGTTGTTGTCACGAATTTATCCTTAATGAAAGTTTGATTCTGTCCTTTGAAATTCAAGTCATTCTATGTGAGCTCATAACATCAGTTTCAAGTTCGAACTTCTATAAAATTATTTATCTAATTTACATTGTTTCATATGTTAAACTTCATGCGAACATTAGAGTCTGTCTTAGAATATTTCATATATATATATATATACTAAGAATCTCATCTTCTATTATTACTAATGTTTTCTTGTAGATGTAGCTATTATCATATAAAAAAATTTGATGAATTTATTTTATGTCTGAGTATTATCTGCTTTCTTGTCATCTCATATTTCAAAATTCAATTCTTTTTCATGGTTTATCTTCTATAATTTTTATTGTTAGAAACTAAGGTGTATTTGACAGTATACATAAAAAACTGTCAATTTTATTCCACTGCTTGTTACATTGATAATAGAAGACAGTTCAATAAATTTCCAATCTCCCATTTTTTCTTGTCTGTATTTTTTCATTTCTTTTCTTTTAATTCTATTAACAATTATTTTAATTCAATTTTAATCCATTCTTGAATTGCACTACAATAAAAACTTCCTTTTTTTTTCCTCTCTGCCAAGTTTCCCAATCTCTTTTGTCAATTTTTATGGATTTTTTTTTTCATTTTTCTTCTGTCTTCCAAATTATCTTTGATCAATTTTAATATTTATCTTTGACCAATGATGGTAAAAAAACTCAATAATTGAAATAGAATAAAAGAGAAGAAAAAATCTAAAAGACTTTTCTCCCTCCGTTCAACTTGTGTAAAGTATTGTTTTCCTTTTTCTCTCTCCTAGAAAATCGGATTTTCTTTTCTGTTCTTTTTCTTTCTTTTGTTCAGTTTGTTTCTTTTTTTTTTTTTTCTAAAGGGAATCAATGATCATTATGTTGTTGGATGAGGTGTTGTAATAAAATAAAATAAAAGTTAATTTTGAACTTAAATTTGTCCTTTTATTTTTTAACTTTTAATTTGATCTAAATTGTACAAAAAAAAAA
>NC_036656.1:2406572-2415290 GCF_002806865.2 Cucurbita pepo subsp. pepo | reverse complement strand
TAATTGCACGTTTCGTCTTGTTTAAAACTTTGATTTCGGGAATGAAAGATAACCGTGTGATTTTATTAATCAACATCTCAATAAAAATATTTAGTAATTTGTAATTTTAATACATTGATAGATTGAAATGAAAAATGGAAGGCGTGATTCGAACAAGCTGGTAGCTTAAGTGAGTTTTGCCAATTTTGAATTATAAAAAAAATGTTAAATTAATAAAAATACTTTAAAGTTTCAATCATACAATTAAACTTCAAACGGAGCTNCAAGCTGGTAGCTTAAGTGAGTTTTGCCAATTTTGAATTATAAAAAAAATGTTAAATTAATAAAAATACTTTAAAGTTTCAATCATACAATTAAACTTCAAACGGAGCTAAAAAATGCAGTTAAATTTTAAAAAAATTAAAAAAATATTTTATTGATAAGATAAATATAGACATTTTTTTAATATTATAGAGTCATAATTTTTAGTCTATTATAAAATAAATAGATAAACATATCATTCTTGAAGCTCAATTTTGCACAACATATAAGTGAGGTCTCCAACGTCTTCTGGAATTTTCTTTGATGAGCTCACCATAGCTTGAATATAAGTGTACAAGGTTTGTTGTAGCTTCTTGGCTCTCGTCCTTGTAATTGGACCTTGAGGTATGGAAATTCTATGGTCGTGGTTCATATCATTCTCCCCCTCTTGAGAAGGATTCGTCCTTGAATCCCAGCCATCACCTATATCAAAAGGACTTAAATCAACAAAATTAAAAGTTCCACTAACACCATACTTACCTGGTTACCTGGTAAATCAATTTTATAAGCATCGTCGTTGATACGCTCAAGAACTTGAAATGATCCACCTCCTCGTGGTAGAAGCTTAGATTTTCTTTGACTAGGCAATCTTTGTTTTTCGGAAATCCACACAAACCCAATCTCCTAGCTTGAAGATGACAATCTTGCGTCCTTTATTAATTCGGGTGGAAACCTTGGAATTTTGCTTCTCTGTGTTCTTTTACTTGCTTGTGCAATTTATGAATAAACTCAACCTTTGCATTTGCATCAAAATTCACACTCTTTTGACGAAATAGATAACAAGTCAATGGGGGTTAAAGGATTAAAGCCATAAACAATTTCAAAAGGGGTGCATTTAGTAGTGCTATGAACAACCGTATTATATGCAAATTCTATAACTAGCAACCTAAACTACATAGACTTGCAAATAAACTTAGCCATTGGCTAAAGAAAAGCACAAATGCTTCTTTTACTATATTTTCTCCATCTACTTACAAATACAACATACATGGCTTTATATAGCATAAAAAATGAAACTATTAAAGGCATTCCAAGAGCGGTAACATTCCACCCAAAAATTTATCACATTAAACTTCATTCTTCTTCAATGTGGCATGAATTGAAATATCTTTGGATAATTTCAACAATATTTTCTTCACATCTTCATTGAAGCATATTGTATGATTGACGTCTCTTGGTTCATATCAGGTCCTCTTCACTAAACTCCTCACTCTCATCATTTTCCTCATTTATGTCGTCGTGTGCATCGTCATCTGTAACAATTTCTCCCTCCTTGATGGTCATAATTCTTGCATTTGGGCAATCTCTACTCTAGTGTCCTGCCCTTTGACATCTCCAACACTTTAAATCCCTATTTCAAACATTAAACTTTTCGACTTTTTCTTTCCCTCTGCTAGAACTCTCACCTTTCTCAAATTTAGCTTGAGGCTTCTCATTAACCTCTTGATTTCTATGCTTATAATCAATGTTCTTACTATCCTTTTTCCATGTAGAAGTAAAATGAGAAAAAGTTTTAGAAAAATACCGTGGAGACCTTCGTTGGATTTGCCTCTCGATCTTAATTTCAACGTGCAACAACTCCTCGATAGCAAAATAAGGCTATAAATAAGTCTTGTCTGCAATCTCTGTGCTTAACCCATTAAGAAACCTCGCGATGAGAACCTCCATGTCCTCATCAAGATCAAGTCGATCCATCAATGTATCCATCTCCTTGTAATAATCCTCCACAGATTTGTGTCCTTGTTTCAATGCTTTCGCATGGACTCTTTGAACTCGTACCATGAATCAATTGGTTCTTCAAGATTTCTTCTCCTACTTGACATCAATTTATCCCACCAAATTTGAGCATATTGTTTGAATTGAGCAACGCATAACAGTACCTTCTTTTCATCACTAAAATTATGACAGTTGAACACTGACTCCACCGTTTTCTCCCATTCAAGGTACTCCTCTGGATAGGTTTTGCCAAAAAAACTTGGGAGGTTTTAATTTGATTTTCCCCACGTTATGATCAATCTATCGTCATAAGGAACTCATTGTGGTAAATTATGATACCTTCTTCCACGGCCTCTCCCTCGCATGAAGCCACGACCAACCGCCTGTGGATTATCCTCGTGTTGATCAGAATTGTCTTCCTCATATTGATCGGTAGATTGGGCAGGTAGTGGAATCCCCTCTCGAGCTTGATTTTGAATCTCCAATCTGCCTATTCGATCAGTCAACTCTTCCATTGCTCGAATTTGTCTTTCCATAATTCGTTGTTGTGCTTCTTTCAATCGTGCATCAGTAATGTGAGGATTGTCGTCTAGATTTTCCATGCTACAAATGAAAGTTAAAAGAAATAAAAAAAAAAGGACCTCACAAACGCTCCCTCATGTGTGTTCACTCGTAAATATAGTTAACTCGTGTTTAGCACTCAACACTCGAATCATTGTATCACTCCCTTACAAACTCACCCTCACAATTGAGCACACACAAATCACACTCCAAGAGAAATTGGGATGTGAGACAATCTATGTTATAGAGTTAGGTGCAATTCAAAGTGAATGGACAGCACACTCAACACATAAACAAGGGTATTAAAGGAGCAATACGAATAACGACAAAGAAACAAATTAAAGATAGAAAATAAGGACTAATTTAGACATAGTAACATATGAGAGTTACATATAATAATCAAGAGATGAAAAAAAAAAAAAGACATTTAACATCAATAAGCTTTCTTTCTAGGTTAATAACTTTTTTGGCTAAGTCACTTATTAACTCATAGTTATAATAAACTTTTTTTAAGAAGCACATCTCTTACCTTACTGTTTTATTTATCCGTGAATAAATTTACATTGGATTCCTAGTTCTTGCCCAAAAGATCCCTACTCCATATTCGACAATGCATGATATATTACTCTAGCTAATAAAACCCTTGCTTCTAAGGTGCATGCATGGACATCATTCAAAATTATATACAAACAACAAAAGAAAAATAACCACAAAATATGGATATGTGCTTATAAGTAAGACATTAAGGTTGTAAAGGGTGTGTTCAAAGATATATCTCTTATTGAGAACATCTCTCTCGCCAATTAGCTTATCTTCTATGGCGTGGCTGATCTTTCGTACAGTCTTCACATCACTCTGCTGGCTGCGGTGGAGGTGGTGGAGAGGGGAAGAGAAACGCCACTGGCGGAGGAGATTTAAAGAAGCTTCGCACAGGAGGTGGCGGAGAGGGGNAAAGAAGTTTTATTATACGTCTAATAAATTATAAATATTAATACTATTTTTGAAAATTTATAAATATTTTTTAAACTTCAAATAAAATTGTATTTTTATAATGATNTGGAGATTTAAAGAAGTTTCGCGCTGGAGGTGGCGGAGAAGTGAAGAGAAATGCCGCTGGAGGTGGCGGAGAAGTGAAGAGAAATGCCGCTGGAGGTGGCGGACAAGTGAAGAGAAATGCCGCTGGAGGTGGTGGAGAAGTGAAGAGAAATGTCGCTGGAGGTGGCGGAGAAGTGAAGAGGAAGGCAGATAGAGATCTACGGGAATGCTTCAGCTCCGACCATGAGTCAGCAATGGCAAGAAATGGATGAGAGAAAAGTGGAAAAATGAATAGTAGAAAAAACCCTACAAGATTCATCTTTTATTCTTTCTTTGTCATGTTTGATAAATATGAAGATGTCATGAAGATCTCAAACAATTTATAGAAATAATACACATCTTGAAATAGTAAATACTAAATTTGTCTTTTAAAAAAATAGTAAAAAAAAAAAAACAACAACAACAAAGAAATTTAAATATTACCACAACTCCTTTGATGTTCTTACCAAAATTTATGAAATATTGTTCCATTATTAAAAAAGTATATAAAAACTCTAATTTTCTTGTTGATTTTATCAAAATAAACTTAAATATTTGGTTAGTTGAAAAAAAAAAAAAAAAAAAAAAAAAAAAAAAAAAAAAAAAAAAAAGACATTTAACATCAATAAGCTTTGTTTCGAGGTTAATAACTTCTTTGGCTAAGTCACTTATTAACTCATAGTTATAATAAACTTTTTTTAAGAAGCACATCTCTTACCTTACTGTTTTATTTATCAGTGAAAAATTTTACATTGGATTCCTAGTTCTTGCCCAAAAGATCCCCTACTCCATATTCGACAATGCATGATATATTACTCTAGCTAATAAAACCCTTGCTTCTAAGGTGCATGCATGGACATCATTCAAAATTATATACAAACAACAAAATAAAAATAACCACAAAATATGGATACGTGCTTCTAAGTAAGACATTAAGGTTGTAAAGGGTGTGTTCAAAGATATTTCTCTTCGTTATGAACCGTTAGAGGAAGCGTTCTCTTCCACTTCTACCCATGTGAAGATTTTCTGTTTCTCCATTCTTTAAAAATTTCCTCCAAAAAAAACTTGGAAATACTTTTGCTGTAAATCTGCTATCTGTCCAACTGTTTCGACTATAAGTCTAATATCTGTCTACCTGCTGCTGTATGTCTACTACAATATCTATCTACGTGCTGCTGTATGTGTACTGCTATCTGTCTACCTGCTGCTGTAAATCTGCTATGTGTATGTCCAACCCTTTCTTGTCACCCTTGCTGTCTTTTCATTTCAAGCTTACTCGAGACTGCACAATAATTATTTTCTATCCATTTCATTTTTCCTTACGGATTTTTTTCTTGGAGGGGTTAGCAAATCTTCTAGGACGAATTTGGATCTCTCTATTCTAAAAATTCTTCTTTGGTGTTCGTGTCATTGCAGGTTGTTGCATGAAAAGGTGTACATGATTTTAAATAAAATAAGACCAAATGCAAATGTAGATGAACAAGAAACTATGAGGCAACGTGCACTACACGAAAATAAGATTTGTCATCGATCACATCCCTGTATGCACTAAAAGCAATTGGCCCCCCTAATATGCTGAAATTAACCACATCTAAATACAATTAATTCTCATACAAAAGTTGACTACCTTTCATTGGGGCATGCGAGTTGTTCACGATAAAGAGTAAAAATAAAGACTTGAAAAAAAAAACTATATCATTCTAAGGAAAGTAATGCAACTAAGTAAGTGCATAAATAAAAAGAAAAAAAAAACTAATTTGGTTTCGTGGGATTTTTACCTGTTTACTGTTTGTAAGCTCCGTTTTTTTTTTTCTTCTTCTTCCAGTTATCCATTGTCAAAGAAATGATGCCCATTTGAAACTCTTCATCCTAGCATGGTTGGAAATAATTTTGTGAAATCTATCCCCCATGTATCAAATAGTTCTACTTCTAAGACGTAGTTCAAGGTTATGTTCTCAATAGATGACTTGATGAATTTTTTTCTTTTCTATAATTCCAGTGATTAAACATATCTTACGAGTTCATCCAATTTTGCTTGTTGGTTAGTGCAATTATTCCAACTATTGTTTCCAACTACCTCCTACTGGATTCTCTATCAATTTATAAATTGCTGATAAATCCTCTACTACTGCGAGATATTTATATTGTCATTGATATTAAATTCTATTTTTTGATCATTCATTCTCAACATTATTCCCTTGTGGACATATACATTGTTCTTTCGGTTTTCAAAAATGGTCTCTCCAAGATAATTGGTACGTCATGGTTTGCTTCATAATCCAAAATGATAAAATCTGATGAAAATATGAACTTGTCCACTTGATTTTGGCTTCTAGATGAGTGAAAGATCGGTCTGTTGGTTGGAGGGTAGCTTTAGTTGATCTAGCTTCACCAAAACCTAACTTTTGGTAAATAGACAACGTCATTAGATTAATGCTTGATCCCAAATCACATAATGCTCGACCTAACTTCTTTCCTTTAGTTGATATTGGAATTGTAAATGAGTCGAGATCTTTCTCATTTAGCGGGACCTTATTTTGCAATAATGCACTACGCTCTTCATTCAATGCTACCACCTTGAATTCTTCAAATTTTCTTCGATTGGTGAGAATAACTTTCAAGAGTTTGACATAATTGAACATTTATTTCAAGGCTTCCAATCATGGTATGTTTATATGAATTTTCTTAAATATATCCATCAACTTCTAGATGCGGGCCTTTTCCTTATTCTTTTTTATTCTTTGTGGAAAAGAAGATAGTGATGTGTATGTTATGCTCTCGCATTCATTGTTGTTGACTGTTGTTTGCGTTTAAGGAGACTGCATTGTTCCTGCATAATTTTTCTCTACTCTTTCTGTTAAGCAATTTCAGCATAATTTTTGCTCTACTCTTTCTATACAGCAATTTCCTCCTCTCTCTGTTGTGTATCAGCTGTTTCTTGGGAGAACTATTGTTGTTTTCCTTAATTTCACCTCTCCTACGGAGTATTCTTTTCTTTGAGTGTTGGCTTGTTGAGAACCATATGCCATTTGATTTTGTAGACCAAAACCTAGAGGGTAAGTTGCTTTAGGTGACATTTGTTGATTGTATGAACCTTGTCTCTTCCATGAGAAATTTTGATAGTTTTTCCACCCTGAATTTATAAGTATTTGAGAAGGGATTATTTTTCTAGATGCCTGGATTAGATTGATTCTCCACATAAAAAATTTATGATTCATAAACATTCGAGGATCTTGAAAAACATTTTAGAATTTTCATAAGGGACTTTTGGTCATTTACCACCACAAATATTGGTTTAATTCAACATATTACACTGGCCTTCTAACTTTGTGTAATCCCTTTATACCATGACATAAGGGTCCTCATCAAATTTTCATGCAATTTAGATATCACTTTGGTCATAGGTACATAATTATAGGGGCATTTTAGTCATTTTACACCTACCCATGGTTTATCCCATTATCATAGTCGAATGGTCACCAAACTTCATACATAACCTTATCATGTCATATTGAGGCTTCTCTTAAAATTTCATGAACCACATAATTCATTTAGTAGGTTTGTGGCTCTTCATTGAAATCCATGTTCATGTGGAAACTAAGGTTGACAAACTTACTCATGATAATTGATTTCTTCTCTCCACTAGATCAATAGTTTTACTAGTTTCTTGAATTACATTGTCCTCGGAGTCAAATCTCCAAAATTTCTAAAGGTTCAATAATCGACCTCTTTGCTCGTACATCCTCAAAGTCTCATTTTAACAATTGTCTATAACCACAACGGAAGGCACCACAACTCCATTTATTTTTCCAACTGCTTTATAATACCAAGAAGCATAGTGGATATCCTTAACAAAATTCTCTTCTAAAGATTGGTATTATATAAGCATATCCTTATATGCTTATATGGCCATTAAACTTGTCTTAACAAAATAGATAGTAGAAAAAACCCTAGAAGATTCATCTTTTATTCTTTATTTCTGATGTTTGATAATTATGAAGATGGCATGAAGATCTCAAACAATTTATAGAAATAATACACATTTTGAAATAGTAAATACTAAATTTGTCTTTTAAAAAATTAGTTAAAGAAAAAAACAACAAAGAAATTTAAATATTACCATAACTCCTTTTATGTTCTTACCCAAATTTGTGAAATATTGTTCCCTTCATAAATAAATATATAAAAACTCTAAATTTCTGGTTGATTTTATCAAAATAAACTTAAATATTTGGTTCGTTGACAAAAAAATATCGGAGACTGAAACAATAATTGCACGTTTTGTTTTGTTTAAAACTTTTATTTTGAGAATGAAAGATAACGGTGTGGTTTTATTAATAAAATATTTAATAATTTGTAATTTTAATACATTGATAGATTAAAATGAAAAATGGAAGGTGTGATTCCGACACGTTAGTAGCTTAAGTATGTTTGCCAAATTTGAATTATAAAAGAAAGGTTAAATTAATAAAAATACTCTAAAGTTTCAGTCCTACAATTAAACTTCCAACCGAGCTAAAAAATGCCAATAAATTTTAAAAAAAATTTAAAAACATATTTNTCTTTCTTTATAATTTGATTTACAGTATATTTTATTTTATTCTTCATATTTAATTAGTTTATATTTTTCTTATTGGTAGGTATTAGTTGCTATTATATATCCTATTTAAAGCGTATGAATATCGATGAAAATACGCACCTTCGATCCTAATTCTAATTTTTTCATTCTTAATATGGTATCAGAGCATCCATCTTAGTATTCTTAAATATCAAAATTTCCTCTATGGAGAAATCAGCCAAATCCAGCGTCAAAATTTCGGATGTTGATTTAACACATCCTTATTATATTCATCACTCTGATCAGCCAGGATATTCACTTGTTCCAATCAAATTAAATGGAACAAATTACCAATACTGGAGTAAACCAGTTATGCATGCTGTTATTGCCAAAAAGAAAATTGGCTTCATTGATGGCACAATTGAAGAACCGTCTCAAGATGCAAATTCGACCGAATTTGAACTCTGGAATCAGTGCAACAGTATGATAATATCTTGGTTAACTCATTC
>NC_036656.1:2321954-2404619 GCF_002806865.2 Cucurbita pepo subsp. pepo | reverse complement strand
AAATTTTGGGTGGGCTACAATTTAGAGTAATTTAGAGTTATTGTATTTTAAGACTTTTTATTTAATTTCGGTTACATTTACATAATGGCTAATTATGGCCATAAAGTATGAATGTTACAACTCTTGGAATGCCTTTAATAGTTTCATTTTTTAGGCTATATAAAGCCTTGTATGTTGTATTTGTAAGCAGACCTTGAAAATGTAGTAAAAGAAGCATTTGTGCTCTTGTTTAGCAATGGCTAAGTTTTTTTGCAATTCTATGTAGTTTAGGTTGCATGTAGAATCATTTAAGCTCAACATGGTCAATCTTGCTTGTGGAGTAATTCGAATCTCTAACAAGTGTTCTTCCCTTGAAATATTCGATCAACAAGGTAATCCGAATTTTACTCCCTTTGTAGTGATTTCCATATATCAAGAACAATCACCTAATTCCATCCCAAATTTTTCTTCTAAGCAATTACAACAAATTGTACAAGCCTTATCTGCACTCAATCATCGTCCTTTTGGTAATTCTGATAATAACATCAATGTTGCAGGTTTGTTTCCAGTATTTGCATTATCTATTAACTCTACAAGTTCTAATTCATGGTTTCATGATAGTTGAGCTACAGATCATATAGTATCCAAAGCTTCTGTTATGACCGAACCAAAGGCTACCACCATATCTACGATAAATTTTCCTAATGAAGAGACAGCACATGTGTCACATACTGGCAATGTTTTCTTTAATCCTGACCTTAAATTAAACATTGTTTTATGTGTGTCTTCATTCAATTTAAACCTAATGTCAATCAGCTAACTTACCAATAACTTGAAATGTTATGTCACCTTCTATCCTGATTCTTGTGTTATGCAGGACTTGGCTACGGGGAAGATGATTGGCTCGGGTAAACAATTCGGAGGTCTCTATCTTATTTATTCTTCTCCATTCAAATCTTCAGTAAATCAAGTATCTTAGTCATCTGATTTGTGGCATTTACGCCTAGGTATATATGAACCAAGAGACATCCATCATACAATATACTTCAATGAATATGTGAAGAAAATATTGTTGAAATTATCAAAAGATATTTCAATTCATGCCACATTGAAGAAGAATGAAGTTTCATGTTATAAATTTTGGGTGAATTTTAATTTAGAGTTTAATAGTTTCATTAATGTATTTTAAGATTTTTTATTTACTTTAGGTTACAATTACATAATTGTTAATTATGACCATAAAGTATGAAGGTTACAACTCTCGGAATGCCTTTAATAGTTTCATTTTGAGGCTATATAAAGCCATGTATGTTGTATTTGTAAGTAGACTTGGAAAATATAGTAAAAGAAGCATTTGTGCTTTTCTTTAGCCAATGGCTAAGTTTCTTTGCAATTCTATGAAGTTTAGGTTGCATGTAGCATCATTCAAGCTCGACATGATCAATCTTGCTTGTGGAGTGATTCGAATCTCAAACAAGTGTTCTTGCCTTGAGATATTTGATCAACAAGAATCATTCAAGCTAGGCATGATCAATCTTGCTTGTGGAGTGATTCGAATCTCAAACATGTGTTCTTGCCTTGAGATATTCGATCAACAAAGTAATCTGAATCTTATTCCCGTTGTATTGATTCCTTATCTTATCATAGGTCATCATTCTTCTTCTCGTTTTAAATTTCTAGCTGATCAATTGCCTCTTAATAATGCTACTCTTTCTCATAACTGTAGTATTTGCCCATTAGCAAAACAAACTAGGTTGTCTTTCCCAAGAAGTAAAAAACGAATCAATTTGTCATTAATCTGTTACATTGTGATGTTTGGAGACCACATAAAATTCCAACCCATTCTGGTTTGCATTTTTTTCTCACTGTTGATGATGATTTTACTCGATGTACTTGGGATTTTCTTATGCAACATAAATCAGAAGTACATCATTTGTTAGTAAACTTTGTTAAATTCGTTCAAACTCAATTTCATACTACTATCAAGATAGTTAGATCAGACAATGAGACTGACTTCCTATGTTTGCAACTATTTTTTTACTTCTTGTGGCATTGAATTTCAGCGCACTTGTGTCTATACTCTACAACAAAATGGAGTCGTAGAACGTAAGCATCATCATATCCTAAATGTAGCTAGGTCTCTTCTTTTTCAGTCACAAGTTCCACTTAATTTTTGGGGAGATTGCATTTTAACTGCTGTTCATCTTATAAATAGAACATCATCATCATTGTTATCTAACAAGACACCCTTTGAAGCACTCTACAAACGACCACCTACATTTCACCATCTTAAAGTTTTTGGTTTTAAGTGTTTTGCAACTGTAGCAAAAGTTTGAAACTCTGGCAATTTCTTGTGTTTTCATAGGATATCCATGTGGTCACAAAGGTTACAAGTTGTATGACATGCAATCTAAAAACTTCTTTATCAGTCGTGGTGTTAAATTTTGTGAAAATGATTTTCCTTTTTCATCAACTTCACAAACTTTGACATTAGCTCCTTCAACTCTCATTCTACCACTTCATGATCCATTCTACTCAAACATCCATTCAAGTCCTCCTGCTTCTATTCCTTTTATTCCTTATATTCCTTTATTGTCTCCTCTGCCTTCTATTCCATCCGAGGGTTGGCATTTCATGGGATTGTGAAGTATTGTCACGACCTCCTTTGCTACCATTACCGCGGCCACGTCCACGACCTCTGTTATCTTTGTTATGGCTGTCACATCCCCTCATACTTAAAAAAGAAAAGTCATTGCATCTTTCTTTTTCGTCCGTGTGAGCCACTCCTCATGTGTGAGTAAGAGGTATTTATCCTCCTCTTTCTCTTTGTAGCCACGAAGTCTCTCCTCATGGACCTTAAGATGACCAACGACCTCCTCAACCGACATGTTATTGAGGTCGCCGAACTGCTCAATGGAGGTAACAATCTGCATGAATCTTGGGGAACTTCTTGACAATGGAGATCTCCTCCACCACGTTGCCTAATGAACGAATGTCACTAACGATTGTCGTCAACTTCATGGCAAAGTCATCTATTGACTCACCATCTTTCATGCGGATAGTCTCGAACTCACTCTTCAAGGTCTACAACTTTGCTTTCTTGACATGTTCACGCCTACATGATTGTTTGTAGCGTCTCCCACGTTACCTTTGTCAAGTCCTTCTCTGCTAACATGAGAAGAATGTCCTCTTCGCTTGGTAGATCGCGACAAGAGTTATCCTGTCCTTACGCTTCTCAATGTCACAATGCTCGATGGCATCCTACACGCCTTGTGCATATAAGTCAACACGAATGTTAATCGACCATGCTGCATAGTTACTCTTCGTAAGTAACGGGTATTGGAGCGTTGCACTCCCCTCCTTTCCACTCTTTATCGTTGTCACTTTTCCTCTAGTGACTTTGTATGGTGACGACATTTGTTTTAGCATCTTGGGACCTCTGATACAAAATGTTGAAAATAACCCACGATCGAAATATGTCGAAACAAATAACTTGAGAAGGAAGAACAACTTGAGAGGAGAGAGCTTTTGAATAGAGGACATTAAGCTCTTATGCTTTTCAATTCTCTTTGTTGTTGTGAAAATAACATACATATCATGAGTATTTATAAAGGAGAAAGCACAACCGATCTCCTAAACTTTCTCATCAAGTTCCTAAACTTTCTCATCAAGTTAAGCAACTACTAACAAATCTTACTAATTAAATACTAACAATTTTCCTATTCCAATTCAAGCCAATAACTTCTAAACAATTATCCTAAAATTACTCTAGGTTAATAACTTGTTTTGGTAAGTCAAGCTTATTAACTCACGGCTGTAATAAACTTTCTTAAGAAATACACCTCTTACCTTACTATTTTATTTATCATAGTGAAGCATTTTACATTGGATTCCTAGTTCTTGCTCAAAAGATCCCTACTGCATATTCGACAATGCATTATATATTACTCTACCTAATAAAACTCATGCCTCTAGGGTGCATGCATGGACATCATTCAAAATTATATGCAGACAACAAAATAAAAGTAACTACAAAATATGGATGTGCTTCTAAGTAAGTCATTAAGGTTGTAAAGGGTGTGTTCAAAGAATTTTCTTGTCGTTATGCACCGAGGAAGCGTTCTCTTCCCTTCTTTAAAAATTTCCTCCAAAAAACTTGGAAATACTTCTACGGTAAATATGCTATCTGTCCAACTATATCTATTATAAGTATGCTATCTGTCTACCTGTTGTTGTACGCCTACTGCAGCATTAGTGTAGTAGCCCATTTCTTGTCACCCTTGCTGTCTTTTCAAAACTCAAAAAATTGAGTTGGGTGATTCCCCACCCCAATGCCACGAAATAGTTTTATCGCTACCGAGCGAAAAAACCGCTCCATTTCAAAAACTCAAACACCCTAGAACGCAAACGAAAACGCTCTGGTTTCGCAAAATTCGCTCCCAATCATCTGCCAAGAAAGAATTTTTTCGCTACCGAGCGAAAAAACCGCTCCATTTCAAAACTCAAAACCGTCCTAGAACGCAAGCGATAACGCACCGGTTTCGCAAAATTTGGCTCCCAACCATCGAGTTGGGGCATTCCCAACCCCAATGCCACGAAATAATTTTTTCGCTACCGAGCGAAAAAATCGCTCCATTTTAAAACTCAAAACTGCCCTAGAACGCAAGCGAAAACGCACCAGTTTCGCAAAATTCGGCTCTCAACAATCCAGTTGTGGAATTCCTCACCCCAATGCCATGAAATAAGTTTTTCGGTACCGAGCGAAAAAATCGCCCCATTTCAAAACTCAAAACTGCCCTAAAACACAAGCAAAAAATCCGCCGGTTTGGCAAAATTTAGCTCCCAACCATCCAGTTGGGGCATTCCCCACCATAATACCAAGAAATAATTTTTTCGCTACCGAGCGAAAAAACTACATTTCAAAACTGCCATACAACACAAGCGAAAATGTGCCGATTTTGTAAAATTCAGCTCCCAACCAACGAGGTGGGGCATTCCCCACCCCAATGCCAAGAAATAATTTTTTCGCTACCGAGAGAAAAATCGTTCCATTTCAAAATTCAAAACCGCCCTAGAACGCAAGCGAAAACGCTCCGGTTTCGCAAAATACGGCTCCCAACCATCGAGTTGGGGCATTCCCCAACACAATGCCAAGAAATATTTTTTTCGCTACCGAGCGAAAAAACCGCTCCATTTCAAAACTCAAAAGCGCCCTAGAACGCAAGCGAAAACGCGCTGGTTTCGCAAAATTCCCCACCCCAATGTCAAGAAATGATCGTGGGTTGTTTCCAATATTTGGTATCAGAGGTCCTATGATGTTGAAACAAATGTCGTCACCATACAATGTCACTTAGGAGAAGTGACAACGATAAAGAGTGGAAAGGAGGGGAGTGCAACGCTCTAGTACCCGTTACTCACGAAGAGTAACTACGCAATATGGTCGATAAAGATGCATGTTGACTTATAGGAACAAGGTGTGTGGGATGTCATCGAGCTTTATGACATTGAGGATCGTAAGAATAGGATGACTCTTGTCACAATCTATCAAGCGAAGGGGACATTCTTCTCATGTTGGCAAAGGACTCGATAAAGGTAGCATAGGAGACGCTGCAAACAATCATGTGGGCGTGGAACATGTCAAGGAAGCAAAGGTGCAGGGCTTGAAGAGTGAGTTTGAGACTATCCGCAAGAAGAATGGTGAGTCAATAGATGACTTTTCCATGAAGTTGACGATGATCGTCAGTGACATCCGTTTGGTGGAGGAGATCTCAATTGTCAAGAAGTTCCTTCGAGCAGTTCCCCCAAGATTTATGTAAATTGTTACCTCCATTGGGCAGTTCGACGACCTCAATCACATGTTGGTTGAGGAGGTCGTTGGTCATCTTAAGGTCCATGAGGAGAGACTTCGTGGCTACAAAGAGAAAGAGGAGGATAAATACCTCTAACTCACACATGAGGGGTGACTCACACGGACGAAAAATATAGATGCAATGACTTTTCTTTTTCAAGTATGAGGGGTCGTGATAGCCATAACAAAGATAACAGAGGCAAAGATAATAGAGCTTGTGGACGTGGACGCGGACATGGTAACAAAAGAGGTCATGACAATACTTCACAATCTCATGAAAATGCCAACCCTCGGAAGGACAAGAGTATGATCAAGTGTTACTCTTGTGGCAAATATGGGCATTATGCGGCAGAGTGCCACAACAAGAAGCGAGATAAGGAGGCAAATCTCACACTCACGCAAGATCAAGAGCTCGCATTGATGTTGGCCGAGTAAATGCCCAACCTGTTGATACTCAATGAAGAGAAGGTCATGGTGAACCCGTTCATAGATGAAGAAGTCCAAGTGGAGACAAGCATGTGGTACCTAGACAACGGAGCGAGCAACGACATGATCGGAGATCTAACAAAGTTCAAGGAGCTTGATGAGAAGTTCACTAGAAACGTGAAGCTTTGCAATTGATCAATTGTACCGATCCAAGGCAAAGGATCTATCTTGTTCCACTGTAAGAACAGCGATCAACGTATATTGATCAAGGTGTATTACATCCCGAGTTTTAAGAGCAATGTTATTAGCCTTGGTCAAATGACAGAAAAAGGTAGTAGAGTGGAGATAGTCGGCCCATTCCTCAAGATATAGAACCAAAATAGAGCCCTGTTGATGAAGGTAAATCGTCGTGAAACAACTTATATAAGATACTATTGAAAGACTATGAACATCTTCCAAAAGTATCTATTGGCATTGGCAGAAAGAAAGTGATGATACCAAGAAGCTGCTAGAGGCTGCTTCAATGAGCGAAGTGCAACCTACAAGTAAATGTGTTTGATCAGACTTATCATCTCAACCAAGGAGGCATAAAGGAAGACAACCAGGGCATTAGAGAAATGAGACTTCAAATTTGTCCTCTTAACCAAATAAACCTAGAGATAGGCCTAAACAATATTAGAAAACACTCATACAACTAAGAGAGACAATAAACCAACTTACTCATTATTCAGCTTATTACACAGTACATATATATAGACAGAATAGTCACACTAACTGCTAATAACTTTCCTTAACCGCTATACTTCCCTTAACCGCTAATAACTACCCTTAATCGCTAATAACTTCCCTAAACTGACATAATTTGAAATACAAACAGTAAATAAAATGAATTACGGTTAATACAAGATTAAATAAACTAACAAATCATCCTCTTAATCTTGTATTTGATCTTCATATTCTTACATTCTTCAAACCAAATCTTTCAGTAAACGTCCTAACCATATTCCTTGACAAGCAGCTGACGTTGCTGCAATATACTCCGCTTCACAGGATGAAAGTGCCACCATCTTTTGTTTCTTTGAAGTCCATGTAATTGGATTCCCATGCAATTGTTTCTTTCTACTTGCTTTGCCTTCACATAATGACATTCGATATCAATAGTTCCTTTCACCAGTTTGATTACTTGTTCAACGCTACCGCAACCGCTATTATCACCGCCTTCCTTCTTCTCTATCTTCGTTTCAATGGGAAACTGTTTTTCATTGACAGTTTTAATTACCTGTTCTACTTGTCCGGCCAACAGCTTTTCCTCAACAGGTTTAATTACCTGTGCTACTTTAATTGCACTGCCGGAAAAAATGGCCTCCTTCTCCTTCTCCTTTTTTGCTTTCGTTTCTCTGGCGACCTGTTTTTCAATAGCACCACCATTGTTTCCGTCCTCNACTGCTAATAACTTTCCTTAACCGCTATACTTCCCTTAACCGCTAATAACTACCCTTAATCGCTAATAACTTCCCTAAACTGACATAATTTGAAATACAAACAGTAAATAAAATGAATTACGGTTAATACAAGATTAAATAAACTAACAAATCATCCTCTTAATCTTGTATTTGATCTTCATATTCTTACATTCTTCAAACCAAATCTTTCAGTAAACGTCCTAACCATATTCCTTGACAAGCAGCTGACGTTGCTGCAATATACTCCGCTTCACAGGATGAAAGTGCCACCATCTTTTGTTTCTTTGAAGTCCATGTAATTGGATTCCCATGCAATTGTTTCTTTCTACTTGCTTTGCCTTCACATAATGACATTCGATATCAATAGTTCCTTTCACCAGTTTGATTACTTGTTCAACGCTACCGCAACCGCTATTATCACCGCCTTCCTTCTTCTCTATCTTCGTTTCAATGGGAAACTGTTTTTCATTGACAGTTTTAATTACCTGTTCTACTTGTCCGGCCAACAGCTTTTCCTCAACAGGTTTAATTACCTGTGCTACTTTAATTGCACTGCCGGAAAAAATGGCCTCCTTCTCCTTCTCCTTTTTTGCTTTCGTTTCTCTGGCGACCTGTTTTTCAATAGCACCACCATTGTTTCCGTCCTCCTTCTCCTTCTTCTCGCCATCACAGGTGACCTCCTCTTTTATCTTCTCTGCTTTCGCTACCTCCGTTGCCACATTCTGGACCTCCGCCACAACGTCATCCCTCTTCTCCTCGGATTCAAACTTCACAGTGCCAACAATTTTCTCGCCATCGCTCTTCTTCTCTTCTCGCTTCTCTATTTTTTTCTCCGATTCAATCTTCACAGAGCCATCAATTTTCTCCTCATCGATCATCTTCTCTGTTTTTTTTCACAGACGCAACCTTCACATCTCCACGTCCTTTTATCTCTACAAGTGATCCATCTCCGAACTTCACCGTGCCGGTCACTGACTCGTTCAATTCCGAGAACCAACTTCGACAACCAGTCATATGATTGTTGGCTCCCGTATCTAGGAACCAAGTGTTGTTTTTCTTCTCAATTTCTTCCGGGACAACCTTCTCTTCATAAAGAGCCATCTCCGTCAACTCTGGTGAACCGAGAGTTCAGACTTCACAAACTTGTGCTGTAAGTAAGGCTGGCTCATCCTCATCACTTTGCGTCTCAGCCAAGTGCGCCTGATTCTCCCTTTTCTTCGATCTACAGTGGGATGCATAATGATCCTCCCTTTTCTTCGATCTACAGTCGGATGCATAATGGCCAATCTTTTGGCAATTATAACACTTCACCTTCCGACATTCTGAGGCATAGTGGCCTAGGCCTTGAAAATCGTAGCATCTTACCTTGCTCTTGTCAGCCTTCTTCTCTTGATGAAACGAGTCGTTTCCACGTCCATGACCTCTCCCTCTCCAGCGACCATTGTGACCTCGCCCTCGGCTATGGCCTCCATTGTCGCTACGTTCTTTTGCTTTCCATTCTCCTTGAGTCAATAAGACATGCTCAGCATTCTCTTTGTTTCCACCGATCCGTTCCTCGTATGCTTTAAGATGATCGATGACTTCCTCCATGGTCATCACCTTTAAATCAGCAAATTGCTCTGTTGCCGATGCGATATGAAGAAACTTAGGAGGTACTGAGCGGAGAAATTTTTTCACCAAGTATGACTCTTCAAACTTGTTTCCAAAAGTACGTATTTTATTAACAACTTCTGTCAACCTTGCTGCATAATCATCAATAGTCTCAGACTTCTTCATATTCATAATTTCAAACTCAATCTTCAGAGTTTGGATCTTTGCCTCCTTTACATGTTCAACACCGACATGAATAGCTTTTAACGTCTGCCATGCTTCTTTTCCTTTCTCTTTCTCTGCTAACAAAAACAACATCTCCTCAGGGATTGCTTGATAGATAGCTGCTAATGGCATTTGATCCTTCATTTCATCAAGACTATCCAGAGACTCAGTTGATTCGATTGCGTCCCACAGCCCTTGAGCATGCAAATAGACCTTCATCTTCATAGCCCATGCTGATTAGTTGGTTCTCGATAACGTCGGGTATTGGAGTGATACCAGACCTTCCTTTGTTGCAGACTTGGACGACTCTCCTCTCTCTCCAGTGTTATTATTTCTCGGCATGATCTTTGGCATGTAACCACGCTCTGATACCAATTGTTAGAAAACACTCATACAACTAAGAGAGGCCATAAACCAACTTAGTCATTATTCAGCTTGTTACACAGTACATATATATAGACAGAATAGTCACACTAATTGCTAATAACTTCCCTTAACCGCTAATAACTACCCTTAACCGCTAATAACTTCCCTCAACTGACATAATTTGAAATACAAACAGTAAATAAAATTAATTACGGTTAATACAAGATTAAATAAACTAACAAACAATAGGTTCAAACATAGAGAATTAGGTTACAAGAATTTTCTACATGTAAGCCTGATGATAAATTTTCTTCAAATAAGAGAGGAGTGGAATGTATGATTATCTCTTGAAGACTTGGATGATATGCATCACATATGGAGGCACCTAGAGAATAAGAGGATTACTTGAAGGATTCTCGGGATAAAAAAAATGTTATGACAAGATAAAGATAAGGAAATAAATTAGGAAGCCAAGTCACAAAGCAAAGGTAAAAGAAGTAACAACCATCCACGAAGTGTTTTGGGAATTACAATGGAAGTGAGAAATGTGTTATTTTTCTTGTAAGATTTGGTTATTGTAACACCCGAACTCCGACGAGAAACTTAAAGTCTAAGTAGGAGAATCTTTCGAGATTTTATTGAGAATTTTAGAGGCTGAATTTTGAGATAAGACAGAAGAGAGAAATGTTTAGAAATATCTCAGAAACTCAAGAAAAATATAAAAGAAAAATGATCAAAGTCAACTCCCGAGTGGTTATTTGGTCATTCTGCCATCTTCCTCATTAAGAACCTGAAATGGAGGTTAGTAATAGATAAATAAAATAAAATAAAATGGAAAAGAAGGAGAGGAAAAGAAAAGAAAAAGAAAATAGAGAGAGAAAGAGAAAGGAAGAGTGAGGGTTTTTAAGAAGAGGAAGAAGGAGGGAGAAACGCCCAAACCCGAACTGAAGCACCCTCAATCTTAGGTCTCGTACTAGAGCTAATTAGAGCATCAAGAGGAGTGGTCTGAGCGTTGGATCATTCGTTTCCGCAAGAAACGGACAAGAATGCGAGGTAAGTCCGCGACCTTTCTTGTTTCAAGATTTCACCATAGATTCGGGAGTTTTAGATGATTTAGATCTTAATAATCTAGTTGTGACACTTTAGGTGAGGAGTCTTGCAAGTTTTTAGAGGAAACACGGCCAAAAATCGCATCGAAAAACAAAATCGAGAAACTGTCCTACTTCGATAAGAAATTGAATTTTTCTCAGTTTTCGACTTCATTTATTAAGCACTGTGAGTAAAAAAAAATACAATAAAAATATATCTGGATAGGTGGACTTGAGATCTTGAATTTTTGTGAAGGAATTGATTTAATTCAAGTTCCGGTTTGAAAGATAGAAAAATCCAAAATAAATAGGTTGATATAGAATTTGACCGGAATCTGAAAATTGGATGAACTTAGGCTATCGGCGACGGACACGCGGCCGTCGAAACGGGAGGACATGCGTCGAGCAACTGGTGGAGAGACATGTCTGGCACGTCCACTGGCACGCGTCTGATGGTTGACTCGAAAACCCGACCCACGCTCGGTGAAGCAACCCGACAACCCGCGATCCAACAAGAAAGCTACTGCCAGTCTCTGTACGACACGTGTCACCCCCAGAAAGTTCGAGGGGTAAGTCTACGTCTGCTGTGGCTCGAACGTGCCTCTGCCCGCGCGTATGCCCTGCGCGTGGGTAAATGTGCAGCCGCGTGGGAGTCCCCTGTAAGCGCGTGTAGGCGCGTTAGTGTCCTGTTTTCACCCGTTTTTCTTCCCGATTCCAGTGCTAATCCTATTTTACTGTGAACTAAGTGTCTGAACAGATAATTTATAATTTTGGACTCCGTTACGACTGTAATCAAGCTCGGGAAGGCATGCGACATACTTGTAAGTAACCACGCGGATTTAGGAAGTAATACTTGTTGGGTGCGCTTGGTTTTGCATGCATGCTAGAGAAAATTATCCCTGGGTTGCTAGATCTAATGATCCTCTGTACTTAGAGAATTAAAAATATATCTGTTGGACTTGTGGCCTTGATGAGATTTCGTACTCGATGTTGGTATGCTTGCTGGTCTATCTTACTACTGCTTTTATCTGTTCATACTATGTTGTCGGACAAGAGAGTTTGTGTATCTGCGCTCCGGGTGTTGATGGATGTCACCGCCCAGCTGAGCTTGTACGATTGTATGCATTGTTAATCATACATAAACTCCGGTTGAATAATTTTTGTATCTACGCTCTTGGTATTAATGGATGTTACCGCCCCGTTTAGCTTGTATGATTGTATGCATTGTTAATTATACATGAACTTTCGTTGAATAATTTGTGTATCTGCGCTCCGGGTGTCGATGGATGTTACCGCCCCATTGAGCTTGTATGATTGAATGCATTGTTAATCATACATAAACTCCTATTGAATGATTGTGTGAACTTATGATATGATAAGCTGTAGTGTTGTGCTACGCCTATGGTGAACTCTTGTAGGGATTGAGTTGGGTTTAGTTAGGGGACCCTTCTGATGTTACAGTCCATGGTGTCGTGAGCGACACTTAGAGAGAGAGACCCTTTAACCCTGGATTGTTATGGACTAGGAAGTCTTGATTGAGTGAATCTGGAAGCCAGGTGTAACACCCGCTCATCGTCAACGCGATTCACAAGAGCTACCACTGACCTCAATAATAAACTCCGACAACCAATGGTAAATTTCAAAAAATATTTCCAAAAACATCCAGTAAAACATTTAAAACCAGTGCTATTTAAACTAAAAACAACCGAAGTAAATTCTTGACAGCGAAAGCATAAGTACACAAAACAGACACAGACATGGATTCCCAAATAGTCTCTAGCCCGCTGGTCTTGTCCTCGTCCTCGGTTGGACTGCATCAACTAAATCTGGAAAGAAAAGTTAAAAATAATTTTGATGACTAATTAAATTACCGAGTAAGTAGCCAACTTTGTCTTTCATGATTTCTTAACTAATCTTTCAAGGTGTTTTTAAATTTTATTCGTCATTGACTCCTAGTTTCTCTTACTAGGGTCATCTATTCGTTAATGAGGTATCTCAGCTACCTCCAGCTTAGGTTACTGACTCTCTTTTGATATGCTTATCTAGAATTTTCGGACTCGTATGTAAGACTCGCTCTCGGTCAAATACGGCCCGTCTACTAATTTCTCTGGCGGTCATATACAAACGGTCACGAGTACTCATGCTCCCTGACTTAACACACAGCGCGTTGGCCAGGAACTCCACGGGAATTAGTAGACTATCATGCTCATATAAATAAGTCATAGCTCAACAACCAATAAGCATATCCTATAGTCATAACCTTTCCATTAACATGCATAACATACTCATAGTTATTGCATGCTTTCATACATGTATCATGTTCAACACATAGAACATTCTGGCAATCATTTATATCATGCTTACATCACAGGCAAGCAGTCACAATATACAATAAACACTCAATATCATCAAAGCTCATCATAACATACTAAGCTCTTAATCAGGTAAACAACATACTCACATGTTGTAAAACAAGTTAAGAACTAGTTCAAAGATCGATATGCTACTTACCTGGTTTCGAATCCCTTTCTCTCTTGAATGTACATTTAATAGGGTATTTAAACACAATTCCTTCCAATTAGACCTATATTTCACCATTTTCAAGGTAAGTATAGGTCAATCTAGGTAGAACAGGTCAAAACGAATCGAACGGGACAAACCGGGAGCCAAAATACCTGTTCACGCGCCAACACAAGATCGGGGTTCATTTCTCACGCGCCTGATCCGCGCACAGTCGCACTTCCACTCGTGGCCTCCCACGCGCCTCGCGTGTCCTTCACGCGCTCGTCTTCAACCTCTCCTTCCTGCAATTTTTCCCAATCTTTTCCTTTAATACCCGTTGTGTCCCGAAGCAAAAATTTCATCTCTACAGCTCGAATTTCGTTCTGATTTCTTCTACAACTTTATAGATCTCCTAACTACGGTTCTAACAAGCCCTATTTCATAATTTATTATGCAGTATGAACCAAGATATCGAGATTTAAAGGTTCGGTGATATGGGTTTTTCGTTACCTTCGAATAAACGTTCGATTCAGCTCGTGGCCGTATCCCCTTCCTCAAAGGATTCCTCATCAACAACCTCTCTTCCTTTACCCTGACAACCAATCTTAAGCAACCAAACTCGAATTCTCAGAATTNCAAAATACCTGTTCACGCGCCAACACAAGATCGGGGTTCATTTCTCACGCGCCTGATCCGCGCACAGTCGCACTTCCACTCGTGGCCTCCCACGCGCCTCGCGTGTCCTTCACGCGCTCGTCTTCAACCTCTCCTTCCTGCAATTTTTCCCAATCTTTTCCTTTAATACCCGTTGTGTCCCGAAGCAAAAATTTCATCTCTACAGCTCGAATTTCGTTCTGATTTCTTCTACAACTTTATAGATCTCCTAACTACGGTTCTAACAAGCCCTATTTCATAATTTATTATGCAGTATGAACCAAGATATCGAGATTTAAAGGTTCGGTGATATGGGTTTTTCGTTACCTTCGAATAAACGTTCGATTCAGCTCGTGGCCGTATCCCCTTCCTCAAAGGATTCCTCATCAACAACCTCTCTTCCTTTACCCTGACAACCAATCTTAAGCAACCAAACTCGAATTCTCAGAATTTTTCCTCCTCTGTTTTCTGGGTTTTTCCCTAACTGTTATTCTTCGTTTTTCTTCCTTTTTAAAGCCTTATCAAGGCCTAATACGCTTCCACACCCTCTACTAATCCATTCATCATTCCCACGCCTCCAGCCTACGCGTCCGTTGCCCCTCATCCCCCTTTACAGCAGCTGCTTGACGTAGCTGCTTCGTTTTCATTTTTCGTTTTTTTTTTAATTATTATTATTATTATTATTATTATTATTAACAAACACACAACAAATAAATACAAAATACATATTATCATTATTTTAGGTTATTACACCAGGACCCCTAACTCAATACTTTTAACTACCCTTGAGATATAGAGAACCACATTAAGACCCCGAGGTGTAGAGAGATGACCTTTTAGCCGACAGTATCTGGTTTAGCGTTCGAGTATGCCCCGCTTCCCTTCTTACTCCAGTGTGGTACTGTTGAGCTAGGCGAGACTCTAGATAGGGAGATGTTACGTTCCCCTTCCTACTCCGGTGTGGTACCGTTGAGCTAGGTGAGATGCTAGTTAGGGAGATGTTACTCTTTCCTTCCTACTCTGGTGTGGTATTGTTGAGCTTGGCGAGACGCCTTTTAGGGAAGTGTTACTCGGTGGTAGATTGACTACTCTGCATGGGGATCCGTCTTATGGTATGATGTTGATCACGCAAGTGGGTCAAGGTCGCCTACATGATGGGTCCGTCGTGTGGAAGAACGTTGACCATGCAGTGACTAGTTCTAGCTGGGTTGTACAAGGGGTACATGTAGTTATGTGGGAGCACCTCATCCTCAAATGCTGAAACACCGCTTCAAAGGTTAAGGCCTTCCACCCCGATCTGTGTTCTGAGAGTATTGAGACTTTAGAGTCTAGAGTATAGTTGGTGGTTCTCTCCTAAACTTGATGCAATTAAGAGCCTACAAGTAGGTTGCTTACTGAGTATATTTTTATACTCACCCCGTTTTCCCTTCTTTTTTTTAGGTACCAGTCGTAGTGGGGAGGTGTTCGACAGCTGCATTGTCACAGTAGGGTGTCGTTCTGGAGCGTCAGTCCCTTGTCGGTCTTATAGAGTCTTTTATATTTCATTTTATACTTGTAATTCCTTTTTATTAATTTGAAACAAAACTTTTCTCCATTTTGTTTTAATTAAATGGTATTTTTTTACCTTTTACTTTACTTTACTTTTCTTTTCTTTTCCTTTTGTTTGTTTTCGATTTCATCTTTTTAGTCACGGTTCGATTTTTTCGAAGCCTCGAAAATTGGATCGTGACAGTTATAGCTGTAGGGTGATATGTGGGGGAAAATAGAGTTGAGAAAAAAAATATGAGGAACGTGATATTAATCATGCTATGATGAACACTCTGCAAACAAAAATACATAGAAAAAAATTGTTAATGAGAAAAGAGCTCAAGGGAGAGTGGAAAGAATGATTACTACGGGATGAGCAATCTCTTAAGTTTGTGGTGCTTCTCTCGAAAGAAGAAGATTGAGTAGAGACCAACATGTGATACCTTGACGACGGTGGTCGGACATTGAGCCAAATTCAAGGAGTTTGATGAGAAGCTCATTGAAAACGTGAAGTTTGACTATGGATCAATTATATCGATCCAAGGGAAAGGATAAATCTTGTTCCAGTGCAAGAACGACAACCAACGTCTACTGACCAAGGTATATTATATCCCAAGCTTGGTGAGCAATATTAGCAGTCTTGGTCAGATGACAGATGAAGGAAGCAGAGTGGAGTTAGCTTGCTCATTCCTCAAGATGTTCGACATAAATGGAACCTTGTTGATAAGGTAAGATGGTCGCATAACTACCCGTATAAGACACTACTGAAGAACAGCTAGCCCACCTCTCTATTGATGGCACTCGTAGACCTAGCTTGACTATGGCATGCAAGACATGGGCAAGTGAATTTTCAGACGCTCAAAATGATGGGAGAGAAGAAGACAACTATGGGGCTACCAAAATCATACACTCGAATCAGCTATGTGAGAGTTGTCTAGCCTCCAAACAATCTAGACTATCGTTCCCATCTCCAAACAAGCAACTGTTTCATGCAGATTTGTGTGGCCTAATCACCTTATCATCAATTGCTGGTAACAAGTATTTTATCTTACTTGTTGATGATTATAGTTGTTTCGTTCAAAAGTTTGAAAAGACACATTGAAAACGGATCTAATCACAAGCTGAAAACCTTGTGCATCGACAAAGATGGTAGTTCTTATCCCACCATTTCTCAATGTTTTGTGAAGAGGAAGGTATCGAGTGTCAACTCACCGCACTGTATAGGTTTCACTATTACAACGTTGACCATAAAAAGTGGAATTGGTGCAGCGTTGACGATAAAAAGTAGACTATTACATGTTTCACTGCCCTGGAATAAGAGAAACCTATAAAGTTCATTAACTAACTTACCGCCCGGATACAAGTCCATTGGTTTGAAGTGATTCGAAAGTTGCCGGGAGTGAAGAATCTCGAACAAAGTCAAGTTTATAGGAGAGATTATGAGATAATAGACTTGACTTGGTAGAATAAGTTACAAACTTATGTAATAACTTTAGGAGAATTGTTCGTATACTTGGTAGAATAATTTACCAACTTATGGAGCCACTATAACTATAGGATAATTGTTTGTAGTTGTCAAATTGTAGACTAAGTTTAGTGCTTTAATTAAGAAGATGGTTAGTGGTTGAGGAAAATTTTTAGGAAACTAGTTAGTGTTTTCTCCACTATAAATACTCTTTAGATGTGTCCTTTTTCACAACAATGAAGAGAACTGAAAACCATAAGTGCTTAAGGTTTCTCTATTCAAAAGTTTTCTCCCCTCAAGTTGTTCTTTCTGCTTAATTTGTTTGTTTTGGCATATTTTAATCGTGGACCACATCCAACATTTGGTATTAGAGCCATACCATTAAATTATCCATGTCAATAAAATCCTCAAATGTGGAACAAAGAAATTGTTAGCCTCAAAGGTGTAGTCTAAAGTGTCCAAGAAAATATGTACTTTGTTCAAGGGCTCCAAAGAAGAGTCAAGCCTCAATTAAGGGAGGTTGTTCAAGGGCTCCATAGGCCACATGGTCTATGGTGTACTTTGTTCGAGGGAGGATTGTTGATCATTGTTGGGAGAGGAGTCTCACATCGGCTAGTTAAGGGGTTGATCATGGGTTTATAAATAAGGAACACAATCTTCATTGAGATGTGGCATTTTGGGGAAAGCAAAAGAAAACCTATGAGAGTTTATGCTCAAAGTGGATAATGTCTTATTGTCTCTATCGAATCCAATGTCTTCTTGTCTCCTACATTGAAAGAATTCCATGCCATAATACGATCTTTGGCAATAGCTTTCCAATCCCCATGTTTGTTTGCTCTATTTGATCTTGCCTTATTGATCTAGCCCATAAATAAAAACACAATTTTAATTCTCCATAAATAAAAAAAATCATATAAAAAAACCTTAAAGGTATAAAATGGTATCTATTGATTGTTTATATATTTCTTAGTTGGTTACTCAATCTATAAACAAAGTCTGACCGCGATGCTTTCTCTCTCAATATCATTCTTTATAGATTGATCTTTTATAATTTCCATAATATTAGTCTTTGTATCACTATCTCTCAATATCAGTCTTTGTATCAATATTAGTCTTTGTATCACTGTCTCTCCCTATTCCTCCCTATCTTCCTTCAACTTGTCTTTGGGAGTGAATTGTCTTGGTATCTAAGAGTGACCATCATAGATTCCAAGATCGATCTAAGAGTCATTCATCATCTAACCAGCTCTTAGTTTGAATCAATCCGTTAAGTTAGCTTTCTCTGTGAACGTTTGCAAGAATTCTAAAAGGACCTCTAACTTTGCAAAAATCTAACATTGTTGGCGCTTATCATAGGAACCCAAAGTTCATCTTTTCTAGATCTTGTCTCGACGCTTGTGTACATAATAATTTTTTTCTAGAGTTCTGACAGAGATTCGCCCAAATTTCGTCTTTTCTAACCCTTTTTGAGCTTTGGTGAGTTAGAAACCCAAAGTTCATTCTTCGAGGAGTCTTGTCTTAGCTTTGGACCAAATTTTGACCCAAAGTCAAAGTTTTCCCTTCCTAGAGTTCACTTTGAAGTTTCTGCCAAAGTTCGTCCAAACTTGGACCTGTCGATGCTTTGGAGAGCTAGAGTTCCAAAGTATGTTGCCTTCAGAGTTCTCCAAAACCTTGGGCATGGTAAGTCTTCGGAGGGTTTTAAAACCAGAAGTTCGTCCTTTTCAGAGTTTGTCTCGATATTTGTGTCGAAATTCGTCGAAACATGAACTTGTTAGTGCTCTATCGTGCTGGGAGCCAAAAGTTCATTTTCTCTGGAGTTTTTCTTGATGTTTGGACCAAAGTTTTTCCAAACTAGAGCTTCTAAGAGTTGAAAACCCAAAGTTCGTCCTTCCATCACACTGTCTTGACGTTTGGTCCAAAGTTTGTCAAAACTTAGATCCGTTAGGCTTAGAAACCTAAATTTCATGGTTTGAAGAGCCCGTTTCATTCGGATTTTGACCTGTTAGTGCTTTTGTGAGTTTGGAACTCAAAGTTTGTCCTTTTCAGAGCTTGATGCTTGTCTACAAGTTCGTTCTTTCTGACACTTTTCGAGCTTGGAAGAGTTAGATACCCAAAGTTCGTCCTTTCTGGAGTCCGTGGCAACCAAAAGTTTGATCTTCCTAGAATTTGTCTCGAAGTTCGTGCCAAAGTTCATCCAAACTTGGACCCATTTGCGTAGATTTGTTCATTTCTATTGGCGCCATGTTGGAGCCATTGGCATGTGTGTCTTTTACCACCGTCATATACATAGCATTACCAAAAGGTTTCTATCGACGCATCAGTGATAGTACCTCGACGCCAGGGCTATCCTATCCGAACTAATTGGTTTGAAAACTTTATTGTTGTTTTAAATTTTTGAAAAGAAAAATTGATTAGAATTGAAACTTTAACCTCATAAAAGATATCGAGCATTTTTATTCATAAAATTATTTATTGAAATTGAATGAAAGTCGGAGTGCATCATTTCTAATGATACATTAAGGCTTTAGAGATCCAAAATACAAGTAAATACCTTGGTCTCGACCTGCCCAAGTATAGTTATGATGAATACATTGATCTTTAAACCAACTCCCTCCTTGTGGCCAAAAACCATCTCCACTAATTTATCCATGTTTGACGCTAAAATAGCACCAAAACGGTGTAGAAATCCAAAAATTTTCTTTAAAACTCCAGTTGTAATTATCTCCGGTGCGAAGTACTTGCTCGCCCAGATCCTCATCTTTTGACTTGCAATGAACAATTTGAGTTGAAGTAGTCATCTCATTTAAAATAGTCACTTTCCATTTGTTGAACTGTAATTGTTCTTAGATTTTGCAAAAGAAAACCTCATCATATTGTTTGATGTCAAGGCAACCAACACGATTAAATAGAATATGCTTAGAGATTTTATGTTCTTCTTAAAGATCTCTCACCGTCTTCTACAAACGTATTTAGATTCTATCTCTTATATATATATATATATAGATAGATACAGGCATATAGTTAAACTGAGGTGTTAGTAGTTATATTTTAACCACAGTTTCATAAATTTTTGATTATTTCAGAATATCTTCCATAACAACCAAGTGTAAAAGATAAGGTGACCAAAACTTTCTTAATTTTCTCAACACTCTTACCCATTTGCTTTTGTAACAACTAATTTTGTATTTTATTTGCTCTTTTTATGTTAAGTTTAAAATTCAACCATTCATTTTTTATTAAAAAAATTGATAAAGTTTAAATTTATGGATGGTATTTTTTGTACCCGTTTAAAATGCAAGATTAAAAAGTATTTTTTCGGAAAAATGTAAAAAAATTATTTGAAATTTTTATAGCTTAACCAAATGAATAAAAAAAAAATTAAAAATAGATCTTTTATTATTATTTTTTTTTTTATCCTTGCAGTCCCTAATTAATAAAAAGTTTGAAATGTAGACTAAACCTCCCATTCACTAATTAATAAACAATTAATTAATTAAATGATATTAGGTATATTAATTCATATTTTATCATGTATTTTATGTGATTGATATAAATTATATTAATTAATAATAAGCTTGGATCTGAAAAATTCAAAGAGAGATCGAGAAATACTCTTTGTGAAGATGTCAGCAACTTGAAGATGAGAGGGTACATATTGTGTGCGAAGTTTGCCAGCAATAACAAGTTCTCGAAGGAAATGATAATCTAGTTCAATATGTTTGGCCCGCTTGTGAGAAACGGGATTAGAGCTAAAAAAAATAGCACTTTTGTTGTCACATAAGAGTAAGGGCTGCTGTGAAATAGGGACCTTGAGGTCATGCAAAAGATGCGTAACCCAAAGAAGTTCAGCAGCAGTTGTGGCAAGAGCACGATACTCAGATTCACAGCTGGAGCGTGAGATAGTAGGTTGCTTTTTGGCACTCCAAGAAACGAGATTGTTACCAAGATAAATAGAATAGCCGGATGTAGAACGACAAGTATCGGGACAACTAGCCCAGTCAACATCCGAATAAGCGACTAGCGTACTATATGTTTGGCCCGCTTGTGAGAAACGGGATTAGAGCTAAAAAAAATAGCACTTTTGTTGTCACATAAGAGTAAGGGCTGCTGTGAAATAGGGACCTTGAGGTCATGCAAAAGATGCGTAACCCAAAGAAGTTCAGCAGCAGTTGTGGCAAGAGCACGATACTCAGATTCACAGCTGGAGCGTGAGATAGTAGGTTGCTTTTTGGCACTCCAAGAAACGAGATTGTTACCAAGATAAATAGAATAGCCGGATGTAGAACGACAAGTATCGGGACAACTAGCCCAGTCAACATCCGAATAAGCGACTAGCGTACTATGAATAGTGGATGGACAAAAGGTAAGACCAAAGTGGAGTGTTCCTTTGACATAGCGAAGAATACGTTTGACAGTAAGAAAGTGATATGCAGTAGGGGCATGCAAGAATTGACTGACAGAATTGACAGCATAGGCAATATCTGGACGCGTAATAGTCAAGTACTGAAGGGCGCCAACAAGAGATCTGTAGAGAGTAGGATCAGAGAAAGGAGAACCATCAGCAGTCAGGTGTTGAGAAACAACCATGGGAGTGTGAACTGGTTTGCTATCGAGCAACTGAGCACGAGTAAGAATATCTCGAGCATATTTTAACTGACTAATAAAGAGACCATCAGGAGTGGGTGAAGCTTCAAGACCAAGAAAGTAACTGAGAGAACCCAAATCTTTGGTAGCAAACTCAGAATGAAGCTTGCGAGTAAAGCTGTCAATAAGAGATGAGTTGTTGCCGGTAACAATAATGTCATCAACATAAAGAAGCAAATAGATAATGTTAGATTGCTGATGAAAGACAAAAAGGGACGTGTCAGCGCGACTGCAAGAAAACCCAAGTGTGAGAAGAAATGAGCTAAAACGCTGAAACCAAGCACGAGGAGCTTGCTTTAAACCATAGAGGGCTTTCTTTAATAGACAAACATGAGTGGGAAATCGAGGATCAATATACCCAGGAGGTTGTTCCATATGAACACGTTCAATAAGAGTTCCATTGAGAAAAGCATTCTTGACATCAAGTTGTCGAAGAGGCCATTTATTTGTGACTGCAATAGAAAGCACAACACGGACAGTGGTAGCTTTGACAACCGGACTGAAAGTGTCAGTGTAGTCAAGACCAGGAACCTGAGTATAACCTTTGGCAACAAGACGAGCCTTGAAACGCTCGACAGATCCATCAGGCAAATATTTAATACGAAACACCCATTTAGAGCCCACGATGTTGGTGTTGGCAGGGCGAGGAACCAAAGTCCAAGTATCATTTTGTTGTAATGCTCGAATTTCTTCATCCATGGCAGCCACCCAAGCAGGATTCTTAGCCGCAGATTTGAATCCTTTTGGCTCAGTGGATGCAAGAAGAGCAGAAAGAAGTCCAGATGAGCCCAAAATACCAAGATTTGCTGGATGACGAGTCTTGAATATACCAGCTTTGGCTCGTGTGATCATAGGATGAGTGCCCAAAGAAGAGAAATCAACAGGAGGTTCAATAGAGGTCGAATTAGAAGTCGAGGGTGGCAAAGTGGAACCTGCAAGAGAAGTATCAACCTGCACAGACTCATCTACAAGGTCAGAACAAATATCACACGGGGATGAACTGGATCGAGGAGTTTGCGGTGATGAAGTGGTAGGGGGGGATGAATCAATATGATGATGATGTGGTTCCAAGAAATTTGAAATAGGAATAGAGGAAAGAGGTTGGGCCTGGGAGCTAGGGATAGCAGGAAAGTGAGTTTCATCAAATTGAGCATGGCAGGTGATATATAGCTTAGTGGTGGCGGGATCAAGACAGCAGAACCCTTTATGAGCAGGACTATAACCCAAAAAAATACAAGGAATGCTGCGGGGAGAAAGCTTGTTAGGCATATAATCACGCAAATAAGGATAAACACGACAACCAAAGGGATGAAAATTATCATAATGTGGAGTGTAGCCATAAATGAGTTCAAAGGGTGACATACCTTCAAGAAGTGGAGTAGGCAACCGGTTCATAATATAAGCTGCAGTGCTGAAGGCGTCAACCCAAAAACTAGGAGAAAGATGAGAGTGAAAGAGAAGGGCCAAACCAGCCTCAGTCACATGATGATGTTTTCTCTCAGCACGACCATTTTGAGCAGGTGTATATGGACAAGAGAGTTGATGGTGGATGCCAGAATTACGTAAATGAGTTTTGAAACAAGTACTAGTAAATTCGGTACTACCATCGCTTTGAAATACCTTGATACGAGAAGAATATTGATTTTTCTTAAATTTTTGAAATTGAAGAAAAATATCAAAAAAATCAGATTTAAATTTTAAAGGGTAAAACCAAGTAAATCGAGAATAATCATCAATAAAAATAACATAATAAAGAAAACCCGAATTTGATTTGACGGGAGAAGAACCCCAAAGATCACAATGAATAAGATCTAACACATGAGACGACCTACGTTCATTGCGGGAATAAGGCAATCGATGACTTTTCGCAAGCTGACAAGTATTACATAATGATGGAGAAGGCAATAAAGACGTAAGAGAAAGATGACCTTTTCTATTTAAAAAAGAAATAACAGAATGATTCACATGACCTAGACGAGCATGCCATAAATCATATGAAGCACGTAAAGATTTGTTTCTAAGGGCTGAAATAAAAGCAGAGTTGCCGCGCTCCAGCACATATAGCCCTCCATCTCTTTTACCGGTTGCCACCACCCCTTCCTGTTTGACGATTCTGGATAGTAATAAGATTATTAGTAAATGTAACGGAGAGAGGAAAATCAGACGTTAATTTACTTATGGAAAGAAGATTTTTAGTGAGGTGAGGGACAACCAAGACATCTAATAAGTGAATATTTGGAACAGGAGAAAGAGTACCGGTGTGGGTAATGNTAAACAATTTGGAGGTCTCTATCATATTTCTTCATCTCCAATCAAATCTTCAGCTCATCAAATATCTCAGTCATCTTATTTGTGGCATTTACGCCTAGGTCATCCTTCTTTTTCTCGTTTTAAATTTCTAGCTGATCAATTGCATCTTAATAATGCTATTTATTCTCATAACTGTAGTATCTGCCCGTTAGCAACACAAACTAGGTTGTCTTTCTCAAGAAGTTCAATAACAACCCATTCTGCCTTTGATCTGATACATTGTGATGTTTGGGGACCACATAAAATTTCAACCCATTCTAGTTTGCGTTTTTTCTCACTATTGTTGATGATTTTATTCGTTGTACTTGGGTTTTTCTAATGCAACATAAGTAAGAAGTACATTATTTGTTAATGAACTTTGTTAAATTTGTTCAAACTCAATTTCATACTACTATCAAAATAGTTCGATCAGACAATGGGACTAAGTTCCTATCTTTGTAACCATTTTTTACTTCTTGTAGCATTGAATTTCAGCGCACTTCTGTCTATACTCCACAACAAAATAGAGTCGTAGAACGTAAGCATCGTCATATCTTAAATATAGCTAGGGTTCTTCTCTTTCAGTCACAGGTTCCACTTAATTTTTGGGGAGAGTGCATTTTAACTGCTGTTTATTTTATAAATAGAACACCATCACCATTGTTATCTAACAAGACACCCTTTGAAGCACTCTACAAACGACCACCTACATTTCATCATCTTAAAGTTTTTGGTTATAAATGTTATGCAACTATAGTACATCCTAAGAAAAAAATTTGAACCTCGGGCAATTCCTTGTGTTTTCGTAGGACATCCTTGTGGTCAAAAGATTACAAGTTGTATGACATGATTCTACATGCAACCCAAACTACATAAAATTGCAAAGAAACTTAGCCATTGGCTAAAGAAAGCACAAATGCTTCTTTTACTATATTTTTCCCAGCCTTCTTACAAATACAACATACATGGCTTTATATAGCCTCAAAATGAAACTACTAAAGGCATTCCAAGAGTTGTAACATTCATACTTAATGGCCATAATGAGCCATTATGTAAATGTAACCTAAAAAATCTTAAAATACAATAACTCTAAATTACTTTAAATTGTAACCCACCCAAAATTTACAACAATCAAACTTCATTTCTTCAATGTAGCATGAGTTGAAACATCTTTTGATAATTTTGCCAACCTTTTCTTCACATCTTCATTGAAGTACATTGTATGATTGATATCTCTTGGTTCATATCAGAGTTTTGTTTTTTTTCGCCGTTATAGAGTTTGTTTGTGTTTCATTTTCAGAATGGTGTATAAATTTCAAATTTATTTTATTTTTGTGCTTGAAATTTTTCTATAAAATGTAGACTTTGACAATGAGGTTGAGGTCAATATTTTTTTCTTCAATAGCAACTTTAATATTTTCTTCATGTACTCATTTTTATATTAAATGTTTCCCTATATTTAAGAACTTAAGTGATTAACAAACATTTTGTTACAGTAGTACTATAGCAAGCACGACACACTACTTGTGTAGAAAAGAAAAGATTTGATGTGCTGTAAGACGACGATGATAGATTTATCTAAGAACTCCATGGATGAATGAGCTCGAATACCTTTGTTCGACTATTATATAATGAAAACCCCTTCTCATCAGCACCCCAAATGCAATGCGAATAGTTGCATCAGTCTTGAAGCCAAATTTCATTCTCTGGCCAAAAAACCTCGAACGAAAGCTTCCCATAATTGCTGCTAAAGTTACACCAGAACAATGTTGTCTGCCACAAATTCTTTTTGAATTCTCAGCTGTATTCCTGTTTGGACTAAAGAATATGCTCCCCTAAATCAGAAAGTTATGTCAGGGCACAAATTCAAATGAAAAAAAATGAAAAGAATAGAAAATAAACATGTTTCTAGAAATTTTTTGACATATTTTATGTTATAGTTTGAACCCAAAAAAAACTTGTAATTGAACCCTTAAATATAAAAAAAAAGAAAAAATTGTGACTATAATTTTTCAATAATCAAATTCATATTTTTTACTTGATCTAGAGTTTTTTTATGCTCGATATTATATTCCTCAGATTTGTGGAATTTTGAAATTCCACCCCAACCCTTAAATAAAAATAAAAATAAAAAACTATCAAATCCATAAATTTAGATATACGAAAAATAATATGGTCTAGTTGAATAATTTTTCATACTGCAACACCCTTATTTACCTAAATCATCGTTTTTCGATTTGCAATGGACCACTAAAGGTACGTCTTGATAATTAAGAATCGTCAGTTTCCAACGAGAATGTGGATATTGGGTTGCAAAACAAGTGAAAACGTTAGTAGTTGATGCAAAAGTAAACAACAAGATCATATTCATAGCAACTACTTTTAAAGATAGATTTTTATGTAAAATGCTATTAAAAGAAAAGGAAAAAAATTGAAACCATATTCAGTGTGTTTGTTTGTTAGGTTATGCTTTATTTAGCCAAGAATCAGACACATCCCCAAACTTAAGTTACCCTTTTTTCTCTCCCAACCCCAATCACATACTTTTCCTAACTCCATTTTGATGTCTTTTCTCAAGTTCTTTTCTATTTTAGTGCTCCAAGTTTTTAGATATCAACTTGGATAATTTATTGCGCACAATTTTGTTAAAAGTCTCTTATAAGATGTGACTTGCTTTTATTAGATAAGTATTGTAGTAAGCACATAACTTCTAAAGAAAGGAAACGATTTCATGTGAAGTGGAGAAAAGGTTATGGTTTATTCTAAGAACTCTCTATGTGAATGAGATAACTTTGTTTAATATTAAAAGAGAAAAACTGTAACGTCCCTAATTTTCTTTAACCTAATCAGCGACGTTACGTTGCATTCATAAGACGAAAATGCAGAAGCTCATATAAAACAACCTTAATAACAATGACATGGCTTTTATAAGCGGGTTCATAACACCAAGGATCAGCCTAACTCGGGAATCAACCAACAACTAACTAGGGAAAACAAATGCAATTATTTATTACTCAAAGTAAATCTCGAACAGAGCATCTACTGTCCTACAAGCCCTCTATTTAACTTCGATGGCCTTCACAGCGTTCAACGTCAACCCTACAGGGGAGCCTCGCCTTTACCTGAAAATGTAGGTAGCACCTAGCTTCCCTGGTAGAGGCTGAGTCATTAGCTTGTTGATTACCGGATAGGTTTCGTATGACGATTTGTAATGCGTCCACCAAGCGTGGTCGAGTCTTGTGAGGGCTGAGGCGTCGCTGGTGGCGGGAACGAATGGCTATGTTAGGTTCTTCCCCGGAGTCCTCGCGGTCTAGACCTCGTCCTCTTCCACCTCTCCCTCTGCCCCTAAGTGTTGGTCGTCCCCTAATACCTCCTCCTCGTGTTCTAGGTGGCATATCTAAACATAGCAGTAGCTACTTAGTCACATACTAATCTAGCAGATTCTTCGATACAATCACGCAGGCCGCACATACATACAAACATACGTTAATCGTAGCCACCAGATATATCATATTACAACCAATGTTGCACATCATGGAACATACTAACATTTAAAACATGAGAACTTGCACATCATATCATATCATTCATTACAAAATACACATTCCCTATTGTTTGCTTCATCTAATTAAAAATTTCTAATTCAAAAAAAAAGAAAAAAAAAAGAAAAGAGGAACATATACCTAACGGTGACGGTGCATTTGCTGGAGGACTGTGGACGTATCTTAGACCTACATCGTAGGACAATGTACAAGATCTATGACCTAACGCTTTGATACCAACTGTAACTCCTTTAATTTTCTTTAACCTAATTAGCAAAGTTACCTTGCATTCATAAGGCAAAAATGCGAAAACTCATATAAGACAACCTTAATAACAACGACATGGCTTTTATAATCAGGTTCATAACACGAAGGATCAACCGAACTCGGGAATCCACCAACTACTAACTAGGAAAAATAAATGAAATTATTTATTATTCAAAGGAAATCTCGAACAGAGCATCTACTGTCGTACAAGCCCTCCCTTTGACTTCCATGGCCTTCGCAATGTTCACCGTCAACCGTACAGGGGAGCCTTACCTTTACCTGAAAATGTAGGTAGCACGTGACTTAAGTATTTTGTAAAATAACTAGTAAGTTGCCCCACTGTTGGGGTTAGGCATACAATACACATTTAGAACACATGCAAATCACGTGCAGCACACATGCACAAATACAAGCATAAAAACTTGAGGGGGACTTGTCTTCCATTCCCTTTACGTGGCCTTTAGGTCCTTACTTTATCTGGGCAGGGTGGATGTGTTGTACTTCTCCACACACGGCCAACATATGTAAATATGGGCCCACCAGGGCCGGGCTTGGTTGGGTACACGTGAAACACGTTACCGGACGCCACAGAACAGGAAAGGGCTGCATGATATCATAGCGAGCATAACATGGAATGTATGCGTCCGTACCATCATAACATAACAGAGAAGTAAGCCTATGCACGTGACACACAACATGCGTGAGGTCCCTAAAGCTTACCTCCATGGAATTACACATACAACATTCCATTCCCTTGTCATGTTACATAGCATGGCTTAGTTAAGCATTATGTAAGCGTATCATAGTTTCCCAGTCACCACATCCATGACATGCAAAGCTCTCAACACATTCATGGTATGTCAACTAACACCAACAGTAAGGTTACTTACATCTCTGGCCTTGGTCGAAGTCACTCGCGATAGGTTAACTCTGACGCCTTACTACTCCCTATAAAACCATATTATGCACTTAGAGTCTTTTCATAATGGAACCTAACTAAACCTTATGTCTAACTATCAAGGTACGTTCCTATCATAACCTGTTTTAGCAAAATGGAGTTACATTGACCTTATATGGTTAAAACAAGGGCGGAAACTGCTCCTGAAGGATCAAAAACCTAAGATTCGGTATATTATTTGTATCGAAGCTGCTAAGCGGAGTCACCGAGCCACCAAGCCACACTGTCGAGCCGAGCTGTAGAATACAACAAAGTTGTCGACGAAGCCGAAGTACAGAGCCAACAAGTCGAGGGGTTACTTGCGGCGCCCGACTTCTAGGCGCTGGGTAAGCAACCCAGAGTCAGTGTCCAAACGCAGGTTGTAAGGCACGGGCCGTACATTGGCTGAAGCGAGCTCACTAGTACTCGAAGAACCTTACCTGCAATCCGCTGCCCTGTCTTCCTCACCCGAGAGTCCAAACGAACCCTAATCGTGGAACCCGACTACTGTTGCCAATGTCACTATCATCGTACGTTTGTCCTTGATGAGGCGTCTGTCCCTCTCGTTACGAAGTACCCCGACACTAGTTCGCTCCTCCTAAGAAGTCACAAAGGTATGAAGCCCTAGGACGTTATCGATTCCTCACCTCAATCTTTCTGCTTCTCTCTCATAGGTAAAAAAATGACTCAAAGGAAAAGACAACTACTTCGATACCTCAAGGTTTAATGTGGGAACTCAGGAAAATAGTATGTCCTATTAGTAACCTTCGCCATAAATTGCGAGATTTTCGGCATTTTCTTTGTTTTTTTCTTCGAAACTCGTATTGTTTCAACAACCCTTCTCATCAACAACTGAAATGTAGTGCCAATAGTCACATCGTTCTTGAAGCCAAACATGATTATCCGGCCAAAACACCTCGCACGAAGCATGTCCAAGATTTCTACTAAAGTTGCACCAAAACATTGTTGTCAAGAAAAAAAAAATCAACTTGAATTTTAAACTTTATTCGTAATGGTTATAAAAAAAAAGGATCATATTCATGGTGGGGAGGGGAAATTGCAAACTAGCGTCAGATGTTTTAGAAATCTGAAACGAAGCATTGTTCTGCAACGGTAGTCACATCCATGAATTTGTGAATTCGTGGGGGAGGGAGGAAAGATAGGAAGAAGGAAAAAGGGATCAAAAGTCGACGGTGAGGAGATCTTGAGAAAGAGAAAAAAGTTTCGAAAAATTCACATACAGTCGTGTGGAGAAGAAATTTAAATCGGGTCGGGTCAAATTCTTGTAAACCATGATTACAACCCCTCACTCAAATTAAGACAAACCCAAGGCTCGACCCAGGACTAGTGCGAAGCCCAGTAGTTACAAACACGGCCGTTACGCCCACTTGCAATGCTCGGCCCACTTGCAGCATCGATCCTTGGACCCACTGCAACTATTCGGCCCAATCGAGTCTAGTACCATCGGACACAACTTGCGCACCGCAGGAACAACCCAAGAGAATGACACAAACTCTGTGCCTTGACCCGATTCACGACCCACACATGCATCTTCTCCATCAAGTAATACTTGTTGCGCATGCCGACGTTGAATCCTTTAGCTCAGTCGGCTCAACGCAGCTCGAATCGACTCGATGTAGCTTATCGACTGAAAACTCTGTCATTCGGCTCGGCATAGACATTTTGATACTTATTTCTACATTTTTTACCCACCCAGAGATAAATTTGACCTTAATTAAGGAAATTAAGACCAGCATAACATCTTATTTCAAAGTTCATGTTTATTTAGGGTAGAAATGTGAGTTATTAATGAAAATGAGACGGACGTTCGAATAGAAAGAAACTTCGATGATACTTGGAGCAACATCGGGAAACAGAATCCAATTGTACTCGAGTATAAAGAGAAGGCTTGCTAAGAAAAACCAAGTAACTAACCTTACTGTCGTTTCAGTTAAAAGTTGATGCTTGTATGATGACACGTGTAAACATTGAATGAGGAAATACTTCATTTAAATCCCATAAAACGTAACCTTTATCTTAAAACACAACCATGGACTTAGCGTTTCGAAAACACCTTTAAAACAACACAACAAAGTCTAAATGAAATAAATAAATGTTTAAATTAAAAACATCCTATTCTAGTCTAAGTCTAGGAAAATAAATATCACTACCGCATGCATGTGCTATACTATGGTCTCGAGTTGCGATGCCGTCATTAGTCGTACAGGAATGCCTTGGCTAAACCTGAAAAATGTACTAGCACATGGCTTGGGTATTCAAAGAAATACTCAGTAAGTAACGCCACTATTGGAGGTTAAATGCAAGAACATGCGAATGCACAGCCCATATGTGCGAGTATGGACTCACCAGTCAGTTCGCACACTGCTGGGCCACCTTTCTTGTCAAGCGAGCATGCTCTGGGAGCTCCTTAGGCCAGACACCTGTTAGAACTAGTAACTGTCACGATAGCATTAGGTTAACCATAATGATCGTACCCCTGCGTGACCGTCGCAGCGTTATGATAAACATAATGATCGTATTCCTACTTGGTCAGCACAGCATTATGATAACCATAATGATCATATTCCTGTCTAGTAACGTACGCGTCGGTACTATCGTGAAAGGTAAGGGGTATCTCCCAATGCATGAGCACACCATAATGCATGAAGTCCCAACATTTTTCATTTTCACTATGATTTAATACAACCCCGCTAGCGTTCCATACATCTCATATCACTTTTTATATCACTTATCATACCTTTCATGCATACGTTGCGGTTGTATTTCATGCTAGTTCGTCGTTTTGCATGTCAATCATATCATATCATTCAAATTACATAAGTGTATCATATCATAACATTCCATGCTTCCAGACATAATCATTTTCATCATATATATATATATATATCATCTCATAACATATCGCATCACAATATGTCATATCATAAACATGTCAATTTATCACATATCTCGTACCATAACATATTTCATATATATCACCTGTTGAAATAAGGGATAGTGAAAGAGATAGGAATAGATAAAATAGATGAAAGCTACAGTGCTTTATTATTGTCGACTGACTCGATGCTTAGAGGGTTACACAATTCCAGTATTTATAGCTTAATACACTGGCCCAGAAATAGTAAATCATGGAAATCTAGATAAATTCAAATCTACTAACAATCTCCTAAAATCTTGGTAGTTTGAATATTTGAATCATATCTCAACGACTTTCAATCATATCTTCATTTTGAATACTTTCAATCATATCTCAACACTCCCCCTTGATTCAAAGTTGCAGATGTCAAGAACAGAGCTTTCCTTTTGATAAAGCCTTCATAAGTATGTCTGTTGTAACCCGTACAATGTCTGTCTCAGCTCGTATACTTTTGTTTCTTTGTCTTCCTTTATGAATTCCTCTGGCGGTGTTACATAAACCTCTTCTTGTAAATCTCCATCAAACTGATAAATAGGCCACCGCAATGGGCTACATGTCCCATGTAAATCACCATAGAACTTTTCATTTGGTAAGTCAACCATATCCCATGTTCCATCTTCCTTAACGAACTGCATCTCTACTGTCATGGCTTTCTTCCCGTCTTCTTTTTCAGTTGCTTCTTCATAATTCATAGGGTCTGAGACAGTAAGAGTAAATTGACATGATGCATATATGTCAGTTAAAGATTTATACTTCCTTGGGGGTGTCTCATCTGAAACTTCTTCATGAGAAGAATTGCTATTCAGTGATGCTGAAGATGATGAATTTGACACACTTTATGTTGCAGTGGATGCACTGGGAGATGCACTAAAGTTTACCCTTGTCTATTCATTTGGGCAAACTTCAACTGTAATCTTTTGTTGCTCCTGTTCTTTACTCCAATCCCAACTCACGTTTTCATTAAATATTACATCCCTTCTAACTAAAATCTTTTCACTAACGAGGTTGTATAGTTTATATGCCTTTGATTGAGTACAATAGCAAATGAAAATGCATTTTTCAGATTTTTCATCAAGCTTTTGACGAATTTGAGGATGTTTGAAAGCATAACCAACACAACTAATGATTCGTAAATGACTTAGAGATGGTTTCCTTCCATGCCATGCTTCATAAGGAGTTTGATTCATAACAGCCTTTGTTGGTGAGAGGTTTAATAGATAAACAGATGTTGCTACGGCTTCTACCCAAAATTAGTTTGGAAGTCTCCTTGCTTGTAACATACTTCTTGCCATCTTCATAATAGTTCGATTTTTTTTGTTCAGCGATTCCATTTTGTTCTGGAGTGTAGGGAGTTGTTAATTCCTTTTGGATGCCCTCTTCTTCACAAAATAGATTGAACTCTTTATATATGAACTCGCCACCTCTGTCTGTGTGAAGAACTTTAATGTGACAGCCACTTTGGTTCTCTACCATAGCTTTAAAAATCTAGAACTTCTGAAAAGTTTCTGACTTATGTTATAGGAAGTAAACCCAGCTCATGCGACTATAGCCATCAAGAAATAGTAAAAAGTATACACTGCCACCCAAGAACTTCGTTTGCATTGGCCCACATAAATCAGCATGAATTAGTTCTAGATAATGTGAAGCTCTTTTAGCTTTTCCAACAGGATGGACTTCCTAGTCTGCTTGCCATAAATGCATCCTTCACATAAATTAGTTGAGTCAATTATTGGTAATCCAAAAACCATACCTTTATCCCTAAGTATTTTCAGGTCATTCATATGAAGATGTCCATATCTGAGATGCAATAATGTTGAGTCATCTTTTATGCTAGTTGTAAGAGCAAAATCCTCCATGATAGAAACATCAAGTGGAAACATCTTATTTGAAGTCATGGCAATTTGAACTTTATGGCCTAATTTCTTATTTGTAATGACACATGTGTTGTCATCAAATAGAACTGAATGTCCTCTGGTCATCAATTGTCCAACACTCAATAAATTGTACCCTAAATCAGGTACAAATTGAACATTATCTAATTGTTTTATCTTACCATGACTGGTTCCGACTTTCGCGGTACCTTTTCCTTCAACTTGCATCTCTTTTGTATTTCCAAGTTGCACCTTAATCTTTTGCGTCTCATCAAGCTCTTTGAATAAGGATTTGGTGCCTATCATATGGTTCGAGCATCTGCTATCAATAAACCGTAAGTCACCTTTTTTCGGATTAGTATCCATGCACGCCACAAACAACATTTCTTCTTCTTCTTCATTCTCTACTGCAAAATTCATTCGTTGATTTTTATACCAACAATCAGATTTTGTGTGCCCATACCTTCTGCAATGGTAACATTGTATGACTATCCTTTGTTCATTGAATTGTTTCTGTCCATCACTTCTCCATTGTTAAATAAAAGCCATGTTCCTTATTTAGTTAGGTTTCTCAAAACATAATTTACGCCAATGAAGAGTGTAATTCTAGGTGCCATTTTTTGGCCAATTTGAGCGAAGTCTTCGTCCACTTTTTCTATTTTTGTATAATTAGTTTTCCTATTTTTGTAATTAGATTTGTTATTTAAACCATTCAACTGAAAGAAAATAATATATCGAGTCTTCAGCAAATATCAGCGAATCTCTCTCCCTCTCTCCTTTTACTTCCGCTAATTTTTCCTTCGAAGAAACCTTCGGCCAATTTTTCGTCGACATTGTCCTCCGAATTGCCAGAGTCAACATCCATCTACCCCTGTTATCACAACCACCATGGAAGCTGCGAAATCCTCCTCTTCCACGACTTCTACCTCTACCTGCTAAATGAATATTTTCTCTTTCGTTGTTTTAGTTGTTGGTTGTCTCCTTCACTTGTAGTGCCTTTTCTTCGTTCCTTTCTGATGACCTATTGATTCTTGCCTCATGAGCCTGAAGCGAGCCCATCAGTTCATCAACGGAGAGTATGGATAGATCCTTAGCTTCTTCTATGGCAGTCACCACATGGTCAAACTTTGGAGTCAAGGTTCGCAACACCTTTGCAACAATTGTTTCGTCTGAAATTTTCTCTCCATTGGTACGCATTTGACTGACTATTGCTATTGATCTTGACAAAAAATAAGCAATTGATTTGCCATTCGTCATGAGTAGAGTTTCAAAATCACATCTTAGAGATTGCAATTTCACTGTCATGACCTTTGAATCTCCTAGAAACTCCTTCGGTAGAATTGACCATGCCTGCTTTGATGTGGTTGCTGCTGCAATTCGTGAAAAGATAGTCTCATGAACTGCTTGCTCAATAGTGAATAGAGCCTTGACATCATTCTTCTTGGTTTCTCTTAGTCTCTCCTTTTCTTCAATTGTGGGTTCTAATAGATCAACAAACCCGTGCTCCACCAAGTCCCATAGCTCCTGCGATCTGAGCAAAGTCTTCATCTTAATGCTCCTCCACTCATATTTCTCACCATTAAAGATTGGTAACAACGGTGTAGAGGAAGAAAAACCAGCTATTGCCATTTTTGTTTTGTGAAAGAAAATAATCACTCACCCTCGTGTTGAACGAACTTGGCTCAGATACAAAAATTGTTGGAAAAAAGGATAGTGAAAGAGATAGGAATAGATAAAATAGATGAAAGCTGCAATGCTTTATTATTGTCTACTGACTCGATGCTTAGAGGGTTACACAATTCTAGTATTTTTAGCTTATACACTAGACCAGAAATAGTAAATCATGTAAATCTAGATAAATTCAAATCTACTAACAATCTCCTAAAATCTCCTGATATCTTCGTAGTTTGAATATTTGAATCATATCTCAACTACTTTCAATCATATCTTCATTTTGAATACTTTGAATCATATCTCAACATCACCTTCATATCATATCACAATATATATACATCCATCATTCACATATCGTATCATAATCATATCATATTGTAAGCACTTCGTGGTCTTATCATTCCCTAACTTATCATAGCCTTAACATTCTTATACCTATCATAGTCATTTCATTACGTGAACGTACCCTAACGCTATCATTCTATCAATCTATCATAATCTCATCACTTTCTACCCATATCCTAACCATATTCTTTTATCAATCTCTCATTTTCAAAGCACTTCGAGACCTAACCTAACCTTAACGTTTTGCGAACACATCTTACTTCTATCATTACATTACGTTTAGTGCATCCTTCTCGTATCATATCTCAAACATATCATTGAACACATCACACCGTAAATATTATCATACAATTCACATATTATAACATAACATAAACATAATATAAGCATGTCGATTAACACATATCAGTATATATAAGACGTGCAGAACCATAAGCACGTGTCAACATCAAATATAACCATGCCAATAGTACGACCACTTACCTGGTTAGCTTAAGCTGTGGTCACAAATATATCCTTAATGAAAGTTTGATTTTGTCCTTTGAAATCCAAATCAACCTATGTGAGACCATGCATTAGTTTCAAGTTTGAACTCTATAAAATTATCTCTAGTTTACATTGGTCAATTGTTAAAAGTCTTAAAATGTTATATATCTATAATTATATTTTTTTTTTGTTACTGTGGTATAAAAAGAATAGATAAAGTTATTTCAAGTTATTTTGTGCTTTCTTGCTCTTGTATTTACTTTTCTCTCTATATTTAGTTTATGTTTTTTAATGCCTGAACCTCCTTTTTTTTTTTATATGTATTTAGTGTGCTGCCATTTAATTTTGTTCTCATGTATTCCAAATTTCTAGTGGAATCATGTTTCCAAATCTAAACTATTGTAGTAATTGAATGAAGACCTAACTATAATTGACTGTGATTTCAAAAAATGATATAGGATAAAAGAAAATGAAGATTTAATGTATACCTTGTTGATAAGATCTATCTTCACGTAAATCTCCGTTGAATCTCAATTGGGTAAAGGTTTCCTCAAGTAAATCTGACCATCGTCATTTTTCTATTTCTTTTTGCAGTAACGGTGACTTTTTGGTGTAAGGACGTATTGAGGAGAGATAATTGTGGGAAGGGATTTTCTGTTTCTTTTTGCAGTAACGGTGCCTTTGTGGCGTAAGGATGTGTTGAGGAGAGATAATTGTGGGAAGGAAAGCTATGCTAAAAATGATATGATACGAAGAAAAATTGGAATAGGTTGTCTTACATGATAATGAAAAAAAATGTTGGGATCTCATGCATCATTGTGTGTTCATGCATCAGGGAATAGCCTTCTTTTACGATGGTACAGACGCGTACACTACGAGGCAGAAAAATGACCATTATGTTTATCATAATGATACGACGGTCGCTACGCCTAACGAGTGTCCGACATCAACAACTTCGGAGAATGTCGCCGGACCATGAAAGGGGCCCAGGAGGTGTGCGAACCGACTGGTGGGTTCATACTCGCATGTGTGAACCGTTTGTATAATAGTAAATACACATCCAATTAACTCGTTGAGTATTGCCACATAAGAATAGAGACTGATACAATAGGTCCTACACATGATTACATGTGTTTGTATCTAACCCCAATAATGGAGTCACTTACTGAGTATATGGTCACTTACAATATTCTTGGTTGAAAAGAAGCATATGGTGGTTATATTGGAAATTTATGTCATATGGGTACAAATTAAGTTAAAAAGTCATTGAATAAGAGATTAGAAATTTGAACTTTCCACTCTTTTTTTTTTAACAAAAAAATAATAATAATAAAAAGAACAACCAAGACTATATGTGAAGTTGTATAAACCATTAAGCAGGAAAGAATTCTTGACTTTTGAACTATTAAACTTGATATGAACCCAGAGACATCATTCATACAATATACTTCAATGAAGATGTGAAGAAAATGTTGTCAAAATTATCAAAAGAGGTTGTCATTCATGTCACATTCAAGAGGAATGAAGTTTGATCGTTATAAATTTTGGGTGGGTTANTTACTAAAGTAAATAAAATTTCTTAAAATACAATAACTTTAAATTACTCTAAATTGTAAACCACCCAAAATTTATAACCATCAAACTTCATTCCTCTTCAATGTGACATGAATTGCAACCTCTTTTGATAATTTTGACAACATTTTCTCCACATCTTCATTAAAGTATATTGTATGAATGATGTCTCTTGGTTCATATCAAAACTTCTAAGCCAACTATAATGACTTTTTTTCATATGGTATAGTATACTTTCAATGGTTGAACCTTTTTTTTTATTTAAGAAAACTATTATGTGGTCGTTGAAAATTTTATATTATAATGACTTTTTAAATCGTCATCGAAGTTGAATATCGATAATAACTTTTTATATTATACTTTCATGTGGTATATTATATAAATTTAGATATATATATATATATATATATATAAAAGATGGTGTCGTTGAAAATTTGGCATCATGCAACACCCTCATTTACCTAAATCATTGGACTTCTACTTGCAATAGACCATTAGAGGTTCTCCTTCCTTATAATTAAGAATAGTCAAGGTGATCAACACATAGAAGCAATTAAACAACAAATCACCTTCCTTATAAGATTGGAGAGATAAACAAGTGAAGACATTAAAAGTTGATGCAAAAGTAAACAACAAATCACATAGAGACAATTTATAGCATTCATTTTTTATGTGTTTAGAATCTGTAACGACCTCAGATTCTTATTTAACGTAAAGTCACTATTGTATATATATCATAAACATTTTATGGGAAAATACTTCATTCAAAACTTTATCAAAAAAATTTGTGGTGGACTTACATGTTTTCTATAAGGTCTTTAAAATAAAATACAAAAAATTGAAATAACATAAAGTAAAACGGCCCTAGACTAACCTATATGCTACAAAATTAAATGCATACTAACTTATACTAATGTATAGTCTACGAAATTAAAATTTTGCAAACTCCCCTATGCATGTGTCATGATTTTCTGAGTTGCAATTCCACCGTCAACCGTACAAGGGAGCCTTGCCTTTACCTGAAAAAATAAGAGTAGCACACGACTTGAGTATTTTGATAAATACTTAGTAAGTGGCCCGCTATTGGGGTTAGATTTGCACATACAATCATGAGTGGGACCTTTCATATTAGTCTATGTTTCTTAGGCAACTATCCTAAGTCGGTTAATTTGATGTGTATTTAATGTTCTACTCATGATCTACACGTACGAGCACAAATCCACCCGTCGGTTCGCACACCTCTTGGGCCTCTTTCTTGTCAGGCGAGCATTATCTTGGAGCTGTTGATGTTGGACACCCGTTAGGAATAGCGACCTTCATAGCATTATAACAAATATAATGATCATTTCCTTGTCTTGTAGTGTACACATTCGTATCATTGTAAAAGATGAAGGGGTATCCCCCGGTGCATGAACGCACAATGATACATGAGGTCCCAACATTTTTTATTTCATCATGCTGTACAACAACACCTCTAGCGTTTTTCTTTATATAATATCATTCTATCACAACTTTCCATGCATATATTTGGGTTGTGCATTATGTCAATTGATCACATTGCTTGTCAATCATATCATATCATATATCTCTTCATGTCAAACATATGTCATATCGTAAACTTACCATGTCTTCTTACGTATCATATAACATCGTATCACATCACAAAATAACATCATCATACAATGTAGTCGCAACATCATAAAAATAAAGCATAAATGATTTCTGTTAAGCAATTTCTGCATAATTTTTGCTCTACTCTTTTTATACAGCAATTTCCTTATCTCTCTACTGTGTATCAGCTGTTTCTTGGGAGTAACTATTGTTGTTTTCCTTAATTTCACCTCTCCTACGGAGTATTCTTTTCTTTGAGTGTTGGCTTCTTGAGAACCATATGTCATTTGATTTTGTGGACCAAAACCTAGAGGGTAAGTTGCTTTAGGTGACATTTGTTGATTGTATGAACCTTGTCTCTTCCATGAGAAGTTTTGATAGTTTTTCCACCCTGAATTATAAGTATTTGAGAATAGATTATTTTTCTAGATGCCTGGATTAGATTGATTCTCCACATAAAAAATTTATGTTGGATTACTTGGACGTTAATCAAAACTGTGTTCTTCTCCACAATATACACAATATTCAGTTATTGTTTGGGTCATTACAACATCAGCTTGGACAGGTGCTTTATTCATGGAACCTTGTCCCAACGCTAGATTTTGTAGAATATTAGTCATTGAAGCTAATTAAACATTGATAGAGAACAAAGCATCAACTTCAAGTACTCCTCAAGTCTTATTTCCTTGATTGCTTCTCACATCAGCCAATTGACAATTGTTAATTAAGCGTTGATTGCCAATTGCTCCCCATGAATACCCTCATCATCATACTGTGCGCGTCTGCAATCATCATCATTAATGGAAAAGTATCCTGATCTATATGAACACACAAAATGCATGAGGTCCCTATAGTTTTCATGTTTAAATAATCTTTAAGATACAACCCTATACACTGTTCACACATTACTCTAAGTTACATGCATGCATTGACCGTCATATATTCATCATCATTAACGTTAACTAGAGTTGTGTCTTTGAAAAATTGCCGTCATAATGCATCGTGGCATTTAATACATGCACAACATCTTAAAGACTGTTTTCCTTTTTTACTCACCCAAAAAAAATCTTGATGGTGGAGAGATCTTGGGGAGGGAGTTGTGATGGTGGAGGGAGGGTGAGCATTTAACTTTTTTTTTTTTTCATTCTTATTTACTTATTTATTATTATTATTATTATCATTTTTATTTATTTATTTATTTATTATTACTGTTGTTACGCCATATTCTTCTAAAATAAACTTTCGTTCTCGAAAGTGCTTTAATCTCGGAATAACTCGAGTTCTTGTTCTAAGAGTTTTTTTTGTTAAGTCTTGAAGCACAACTAAGAAAAAATCTTAACAAGTATGCCATAATCCATATGATTCATAAACATTCCAGGATCTTGAAAAAAAATTTAGAATTTTCATAAGGGACTTTTGGTCATTTACCACCACAAATCTTGGTTTAATTCATAAGGGACTTTTGGTCATTTACCACCACAAATCTTGGTTTAATTCAACATATTACACTGGCCTTCTAACTTTGTGTAATCCCTTTATACCATGACATAAGGGTCCTCATCAAATTTTCATGCAATTTAGATATCACTTTGGTCATAGGTCCATTAGGTCCCTTTATACCCTAAACATGCATACTATACATTATAACACTTATAACATATTTGGAATGCAGGAAACATGCTTAGCCTATGGTGGGATTTTAAATCTATATGACATACTTTATGCATATACATTTTCTATTTAATTAAAACATACATTCATAATGCATAATTAATTAAACACGCTAAAGTGGATTGGTTTTGGCATNATCCACCCCTCTTCGAGACCCAGCGTCCTCGTTGCCACTCGTTCCCTTCTCCACTCGATGTGGGACCCCAAATCCACCCCATTTCAGGGCCCAGCATTCTTGCTGGCACACCGCCTCATGTCTACCCCCATTCGGGACTCCGCCTCATCGTTGGCACATTGCCCGTTATCTGGCTCTGATACCATTTATAACGACCCAAAGCCCACTAGCAATAAGCAAACACCCGAACAAAAAATTAGGAAAGTGATAAGTATAAAAATATTTAGTAAGAAACCTTATCTAGGAAGTTAGGAACTATTTAAGCTTCTGAGAAGATCTCGAAGTTTCAAGTGGTTCTCTTATATGTCACAGATCCTATAAGTTGTTCACCGGGTTCTAGCGCCAGAGATCTTTTAGACGATGGATCTCATTCTGGGGTGAACCAATTTTTTCTGTTCTCATACTTAGTGAGCTTGCATGTTAGCAACATTGAATGACCGGCATCCTGGGTCGAGGCTCGACCTTATCAAATCTATTTAGACTGTACGATGTCATCTCTTCTGAACATCATATGTGTAAGGTTAGATTATATGAATACAACCACTTGATGGTGTTAATATAACACATGCGGAAGCAATTTGGATCTTAGGCACTTTTAGAACATCAATTATTGTAAATGACTAGCATGTTCATAAGTATTAAAACTTAATGAGTTTAAATACTAACCTTTTGTAGTTCAAACTCAAGTTTCTTCACGAACCGGTTTCGAACCACCACTAGTGTCTTCTCCACTATTCTCCGGCCTTAGAACGGGATTGTGGAATCCGGTGAGTGACTAAACTTGGGAGGGATTTTGTATACGTGAAAGAGAGTGCTTGTGANGGGAGTTTGTGAGAGGTTTTTCCGAAAGGAAGACCTTCCATGTACCATGATCACTCTATTTATAGAGTCATATTTGCATGTTCATGCAAATTTGAGATCACCAAATCTTGACACTTAAAATTCCACTCAAATGTTTGAGATTATGTGGCAAGCATGCATGTTTGAGTTAACCAAATTTTGACACTCAAAATTCCACTAAAATGTTTGGGACTACGTGGCAAGCATGCAAGTCTGAGTTCACCAAATTTTGACACTCAAAATTTCACTAAGATTTGTGGGTTTATTTGACAAGCATGCAAGTTTGGTTAAACCAAATCTTGACACCTCAAAATTCCACTAACTCAAACATGGATGTTTCCATTAAATGAAGTCAACATTTTGACTTTTTTAATTAGATGAAAGTCAACATTTTGACTTTCTTCATTTTAATTCAACAATTAATTTGAATAATGAATTTCAAATTAAAGTAACATTAAATAATTAATTAAACTATTTAATTAATATTTAATATTAATTCAAATGCCAATCCCAATCAATTCCGACACATATTTGATTAACATATTTAAATATTATTTAAATATCTCAGATTCTCTCTTTTTGTTTAATTCGTAAATAAAATAAAATTGCGGTTAAATATATCGTATATATGTAACGCATATTCCCTAATTTGAATTCGAACACTTCGAACTCACTCGTCACACTGTTCTATGGTTTAGTCCGATATGAGCTAGCAGAGGGACCTAATGGACCTATAGATCATGGGCTCCAACGATTCAAGATTAACCGATTAAACTCATTAACCTGGTTAACCAACATTCGTTAACTACTAGGACACTCCACTATAGCCTAGTAGTTGCACTCCCCTCACTATAGATATATTTCTGTCCATCTGATATAACCATGATTAGTAAGTCGATCCTTCACAGGTTGTTCGTAACTAGAGCTGGGTCAATTTACCGTTTTACCCCTGAAGTTACTTCTTGTTCCTTATGTCTCACTGATCCTCTAATAAACAATTGGTTTGTGGTCCAACCAGTAAACCGAATCCCTCTCAGGCCAATGAGAGGGTGGGGCCCCTTGTTCAAGACCTGGAGTCAGTGCTTAAGGGAACTACCTTTCTTCTATCCCTAAAAGTGGGTAGGAGTGAATTCCGTCTTGCACCCCACGTCCCCAGCCATTCACCCAGTCTTACCCCTGAAATGGGAGGCCTGTTGAGTCGGCGAACTAGAGCCACTCTCACCCATGCAAATCTAAGGATAATTCCGAATAAACAGGAGTTCATGGTTAGCTCAGGATTAAAACCGAGTTACCTAGGTTATCGAATGAAAAGGAAATAAGTCTCAATAGTAAACGGTATTATAAAGTGAGAGTGACTTTCTTCATGGTCCAATCTTATGCAATGCTCATTGCATAGGACGCCCCCACTCACACGTCTACGCAAGTACAATTCAGTGATCACATTGTTTATATCATATACAAAAGTNCATCAGTGTAGATATATTTCTGTCCATTTGATATAACCATGATTAGTAAGTCGATCCTTCACAGGTTGTTCGTAACTAGAGCTGGGTCAATTTACCGTTTTACCCCTGAAGTTACTTCTTGTTCCTTATGTCTCACTGATCCTCTAATAAACAATTGGTTTGTGGTCCAACCAGTAAACCGAATCCCTCTCAGGCCAATGAGAGGGTGGGGCCCCTTGTTCAAGACCTGGAGTCAGTGCTTAAGGGAACTACCTTTCTTCTATCCCTAAAAGTGGGTAGGAGTGAATTCCGTCTTGCACCCCACGTCCCCAGCCATTCACCCAGTCTTACCCCTGAAATGGGAGGCCTGTTGAGTCGGCGAACTAGAGCCACTCTCACCCATGCAAATCTAAGGATAATTCCGAATAAACAGGAGTTCATGGTTAGCTCAGGATTAAAACCGAGTTACCTAGGTTATCGAATGAAAAGAAAATCAGTCTCAACAGTAAACGACTTTATAAAGTGAGAGTGGTTTTCTTCATGGTCCGATCTTATGCAATACTCATTGCATAGGACGCCCCCACTCACATGTCTCCACATGCACAATTTAGTGATCGCATTGTTTATATCATATACAAAAGTGGGCCGCATCCATAGTGTCCCCAGAGATATGGTACTCAGCTTATCCCTGTACTATAGATCATTTTGACTATATACTTGAACTTGATCCACTCTTATGTCTCTACATATAGTTCAAGTAGTCATACTATAGCCAGAGTGTTCTTAGTTTATTGGATTTAGNACTTTACAATTGTAAAGTTCACTTTGTTAATTGTAAAGTTCACTTTATTCAATAACAATCTTTACTGAATAAACAACAATAATAACTTTATTGAAAATAGAATATATCTTTGTTTACAAACTATGAGTTTTAGGACATAAAACCCAACAANTTTTAGGACATAAAACTCAACAGGAAGTCCTCGGAAGGTTCAAGAGGAAGATGTCAAAGAACTTCAAGATGAGCGATCTCGGCGTACTCAGCTACTACCTCGGCATCAAAGTGCAACAGAGTACTACCGACATCACCATCTGCCAAAGTGCGTACGCGAAGAAGCTGCTGGACACAACTAGGCTTGCGGACAGTAACCCTACAAGGACGCCCATGGAGGCCCGACTCCAGCTAAGAAAGGCCGGCACTACGACGCCACCAATTACCGCAGCATTGTCGGGAGCCTGCGCTATTTGGTAAACACACGCCCTGACCTTGCTTACTCAGTTGGATATGTGAGTAGATTCATGGAAGCACCTTGGGAGGAGCATCTTGTGGCTGTCAAGCGCATCCTGCGCTATGTGGCTGGGGTGTGAGATACCACGCAGGAAAAGGAAAGACGAAGCTTGAGCTAGTCGGCTATAGTGATAGTGACATGACCGATGACGTTGATGATCGTAAGAGCACCAGTGGGATGATTTACGTCCTCTCAGGCGGCACGATCTGCTGTCAATCAACAAAACAAAAGATAGTTGCTTTGTTTCCTTGCGAAGCAGAATACATCGCCGCTTCGACGGCGGCAACATAGGGGATCTGGCTTGCGCGACTGATGGAAGAACTCATCGGAAGAGAAAGTGATCCACCAATGCTATACGTGGACAACAAAGCTACGAGTTCTGCACGACCGAAGCAAGCACATAGAAATCAGATTTCACTACATCCGAGAATGTGCAGATCGAGGGCTCATAAAAATTGATTTCATCCGAACAAAGTACCACTCACTTTGGCTATATTTATGTATATATAAGAGATAGAATCCAATTAGGTTTGGTAAAAAAGGGTGAACTATCTTCTAGTAGAAAATGAAGTCTCGAAGCATATTCTGTTCAATCGTGTTGGTTGCCTTGGCATCGAACAATATGATGAACTTTTGTTTTGCAGAATCTAAGTTACAATTACCGTTCTCCCGATGGAAAGTGACTATTTTAAATGGGATGACTGCTTCAACTCTAATTGTTCATTGCAAGTCAGCAAATGACGATATGGGCGAGCACGTACTCCGCACTGGAGATAATTACAATTGGAGTTTTAAAGAAAATTTTTGGACTTCTACGTTGTTTTGGTGCCATTTTAGCAGTAAATATGGACAAGTTGATGGAAATGTTTTTTGGCCAGTAAAAGGGAATTGGTTTAATGATCAATGTGATGATAATAATTGCACTTGGGCAGGTCGAGAGGAAGGTATTTACTTGTATTTTGGATCTCTCAATATATTCCAGTTAATGTATCATTGGAAATGATGCAGTTTGACTTTCATTCAATTTCAATAAATAATTTTATGAATAAAAATGCTCGTTAAAATAATTTTATGAATAAAAATGCTCGTTATCTTTTTTGAGGTTAAAGGTTCAATTCTAATCAAATTTGATTTTCAAAATTTTAAAACTTAAATTATATCTTCAAACTAATTAGTTGGAATAGGATATATAATTTAATTTGCATTGGGTTAGGGTTAAATTTTTAACCGAGTTTATGTCATGATTTTTACTCCAAAAATTTATTAGAATTAGTGTAGGTAGCCCAAAGAGAAGAAGTATTACTAATTTCTTGATTTTTTTATCGTCAAACGTGTTATACCATCAAATTTATCATATGTTTAGTACATCATCAGAACACGTGTCATAACATTCACGTATCATCTCATAGCCACGTTGTATCACACGCATATCATGGACTTATCATCTTGTAAACATATCATAGTCATATTGTTTTGTAAACACGTCAGTCATATCGTTTCATAAACATAACCTAGTCATATTATTTCACAGACATATCATGGTCATCTCATTTCATAAACATATCATAGTGGTATCATTTTATAAAAATATTCTTGTCATATCATTTGGTAAGTATATCGTAGTCATCTCGATTTGTAAACATGTCTTAGTGTAATAGCCAAAAAATAAAGGAGTAAGTAAACAAATAAAAATTATTATTCCCTTTTAAAAATAATAATAATAATATTAAATTAATAAATAAAAAAATAAAAATAATTCTTTCCCCTTCTCTCCTAACTATCCTCCATTTTTCCAATTTATATCTTTTTCCTTATCCAATAATTTAGATTTTTTTTATTGAGTTCAAATCACTCCGAATAAATAAGATTTTAAATCAATTTAGTTTTTTTTTCTTATCCAATTATTTAGATTAGAATCGATAACATTTTAGTTAAGAGTTTGAATAAATCACAATCTAACCTCAATAGTCCAACAATATTAAAAAAATTGGCCTTGAATATATTAAACCAGAATTAAAATAAAATAAGAAAATACAGTCCAACAATACTTGTCTTAACTAAAATTAGATAGAAAATAAGAAAATATAGAAAGAAAATAAAATTTTGGAAAGAAAATCAATTAGCAAAATTGGCCAACAATATTTGTTGGATTAAAAAGTAAATATTTAATGAAAATATTATTATATATATATATATATATATATATATATATATATCCAATACTCTAATCATAAAGTGTACAATGTTCACGTCACAAGTCTTAACATATGGACCATTCTAAAATTTAGAAAATTGAAATTGAAATTGATGTCACGGTTTATATAGGTTGACTTGGATACAAAAGACAAAATTGAACTTTCTTAAAGATAAATCAGTGACACCAGCCTAAGCTAATCAGGTAAGTGGCCTTGCTATCGGCATGGTTCTATTTGATGTTGACACGTGCCCCGTTGTTCTACACGTGTCATATATATTGATATGTGTGAATTGTCTGTGGATCGATATGCTTCTTATATGTTATGTATATGTTATGTATATGTTATGTATATGTTATAATATGTGAATTGTATGATAATAATTACGGTACGACGTGTTCAATAATATGTTTGAGATAAGGATACGAGAAGGGTGCACAAAACGAAATGTAACAATAGGAGTAAGATACGTTCATGAAAAGTTAAGGTTAGGTTAAATACCGGAGTGCTATTGATAGGAGAGATTGATGAAAGAATACGGTTAGGTTATGGGTAGAAAGGGATAGGTTTGTGATAGATTGATAGAACGATAACGTTACGATACGTTCCTGTGATGATATGACTAAGGTATGTTCCCGTAACGATATGACTGTGATAGGTATAAGAACGTTAAAGCTATGATAAGTTAGGGAACAATATGACCACGAAGTGTTTATGATATGACATATTTATGATACGATATATTGTGATGTGATATGTTATGTTTAGATTGTTTTGTGTGACCATTGAGGTAATTATTATATGAATTGCACGTTATGAAATGACATGTTAAAAGCATAGAGCATTATGTTATGTTTTCTAAATTGTACGTATACAGCATGTTATAAATGACATGATATCACGATAAATGAAAAAATATAACCCCGTTAGAATTATGCATGATATGAGAATTGAAAAATGAGAAAAGATATGATATGAATGTAAAACGGGGTTATATTTAATAATGTTGAAAATGGAAAAATATTGGGCATTATGTGTGCTCGTGCATTGGGGGATACCCCTATTTCATCACGATGGGTATGGTACGATCAATATATTTTACAAAATCCTGCCGGAAGGGGTACGATCCTTATGTTTTACATAATGCTTCCGGTACGGTACGATCATTATGTTTTAGGCTAACACTTGATTTTAAGTAATCCGTTAAGACTAGAGTCTCCAAGTTTTGGTTGATCGTGGTTTGTTCCATTGGCCATGTTATTTGTGGGATTTGCTGTTGCTCTCTTGTCTAATACAACTTTTTCAGCTATGCTATTTGAGGTGGAACCTATGGTCCATGTGCTAAGACATTTGAGGGTTTGCCGAAAATGAAACTTTCATCCTCAAAAGTGTCTTAATATTGAAATTACTCCGGTACTTCTCCTTAATCTCTTCCCTCTATTTCTACATAGTTTCTTTCGTTTCTTAGTCTGGTAAAGATCATTTTCCTTGTACATGTTTTTTTTTCCTTTCTTCATGAGCATCACGAATAATCTTTAATGATAATTTTTTACTAAAAAATTTTGTGCCACCTCGCTGGTTTCTCATGAGAAAGTTGCCATAGACCATCATTTTTTTTTAGGAAATCTGACATGAGTTCTTTGCATATATCAGTTTTATGATATTAACCTTCTCATTTCCAATTATTATACATATTTTCTTTTCCTTTTTGTCTTAATTTGTTACCCTTAAAATGTTAAAACCTAAAATATTACTTAATTTTGAAAGGGTTTTGAGTAGAGTGTGTTTTGAAATTAATTGGGTTTGAGTGAATTTGTTTATTGATGGAGTTGAACAAAATCTAAATCCAGACAAATAAATGTCAAACGAACGGAAAAAGAAGTTTCATTCATTGGTCACGGACCAACATATGCACAAAGNTGGGTTGGTTTTGGCATTTTAAAGCAAGCAATTAACTAAATTATTACATTAATAACTAAAAATAACTTGAGCCGCTCCCGACGATCACGAACTGGACCAACCAACTCTTAAAAATAACTTGCTTTAGGTTTGAAATAAAATCGATTCATTGGATTAAGCTAATTCTTGAGCGAGTCGTCTTGGGATCTAAGAGTGACCATCATAGATTTCAAGTTCGATCTAAGAATTATTCATTAGTTCTTGGTTGGAATCATTTGTTAAGTTAGCTTTATTTGTGAACGTTTGCAAGGATTCTAAAAGAACCTCTAGCTTTACAAATCCAGCAATTATTGGCGCTTATTATGTTAGTTGGCAACCCTTAATACGTAACCATAACACCTACTAAATCTAGAGTGACCCCGCATACTCATTAGGGACACTCATCATGTGCGAACTGCCTGTGTAGTCCCAAGTCTCCTCTCGAGATTGGTTTATGGAATTACAGCCTCAACCATTGTCTTGTTCTACACTGAATAGGAGCACTCATCCTCAGTCAACTATATGTGTAGTCTCAAGCCTCTTCTCAATACAGGTTTATGAAATGGCAGCCTTTGCCTAGACCCATTATTACACTCAATAAAAAGACTTATCTCGAGCTAACTACCTGTGTTAGTCCCAAGACCCTCCTCAAGAATGCGTTAGATGCTGAGGAGTACACGCGTCAAACATTTGAGCAACCACGTTTTAAGGCATCAGAGGAGAACCCAAAATTTACGACTCGACCCAACCTGAATTGATGAGTACCTTTCCTTGCTACGCACGTGGATCTGCACGTAAGACTCCTCACACCACGTGAGGGCGCGAGACTATGCGCGTGAGGTCTTTTTTTTTTTTTTTTTTTTTTTTTTTTTTTNCCGATTTTGATACTAACCTAATTATGGCTTAAATTATGACATACTAGAAGAATTTTAGAAAATTGGAGCTCCTAACAGGAGAAAGGTAAGCTCGGGAAGGCACATTTCACGCAAGTAAGTAACCAATTAGACTTCCTTCAACTAATATTTGTAGGTATAGCTAGGACGTGCTAACATGCAAGCATATCTTGTCTTAGAAGGGTAGAATATGTATTCATAGGACTTTAGATGGACACTTTTGGATAAATGTATAATGTAAGTTATGAAAAATTACAAAAATACCTCTGAGACTATGTGGCAATCATGCAAGCTTGGTAAACCATATATTCACACTCAATATTCTATTAACTCAAATATGGGTTTTTGCATGAAGTGAAGTCTATATTTTTAATTCAACAATAAATTTAAATAATTCATTTCAAATTAAAGTAATATTAAATGATTAATTATACAATTTAATTAATACATGTCAATCTCAATCAATTCCGGCACATATTCTATATGAATCCCTATTCATAATTAAAATATTTAAATCTTATTTAAATATATTCAATTCTCTCTTTTTGTTTAATTCGTAATTAAAACAAAATGCGGTTAAATATATCGCATATTCCCTAATTTGAATTCGAACACTTCAAACTCACTCGTCACACTGTTCTAAGGTTTAATCCCATATGAGCTAGCAGGGGACCTAATGAACCTACAAATCATGGGCTCCAACGATCCAAGATCAATCGACTAAACTCATTAACCTTGAACCAACATTCGTTAACAACCAGAACTCTCCCCTATAGCCTAGTAGTTGCACTCCTCTCACTATACATATATTTCTGTCCATTTGATATAACCATGATTAGTAAGTCGATCATTCATAAGTTGTTCGTAACAACAGCTGGGCCAATTTACCATTTTACCCCTGAAGTTACTTCTTGTTTCTTAAGTCCCACCAATCCTCTAATTAACAATTGGTTTGTGGTCCAACCACCAAATCGAATCCCTATCGAGCCAATGAGAGAGTGGGGTTCCCTTGTTCAAGACCTAGAGTCAGTACTTAAGAACAACCTCTCTACTATCCCTAAGGCGGGTAGGAGTGATTCGACTCTCAAACAAGTGTTCTTGTCTTGAGATATTCAATCAACAAAGTAATCAAATTCTTACTCTCATGGCAGTACGTGAATCCATATAATTTGATATCAGAGCCCTTGGGTTGATTCTATATCATTTGGTAGGAAGCATGGTGGACTCATAACCCACGGGTCTTAGGATCGAAACCAGACTATGATACCATATCATTTGAAACTTAGAATTGGTAGTGAAATTGGACACATGATAAGGAAACAAAGAAATTAAGGGCCAAATAAAAATGACTACACAAACCAACAACACCCAAAAGCTAAGGATTCTAATGGGATTCGTGGGATCGGCAGAGATGGCGTTTTCAGATTCTGAAACAGGAAAAGAAGCTTCAGTTTGAAGGCTCAGAGTGGGTTAATTGGTCCACTTCCAATGCGCACAAGGTGTTCGACGTGGGGCCTCAATGACAAAAAAATATTGGCTTTTCAGCAATCATTGCTTTTGTTGGGAAAAAACACAATGATGTTGTTTGCGTATGGCTTAATTCACACCCTTATTCTCATCAATCCATTCCTCCCGTTATTAATTTTATGTTCGGTGACTTTTTGAATCTTTTTGGTACAATCAGCTCGTAACAAGTTGGGCATAGGAGATGCACGAGAAAATCAAAGTCGTACACTGAATCCAAGTTTCAAATCTCGAGCTAGAGATATTTCATAAGATGCAGGAAAAAATCGAAGTTGTACACTGAATCCAAGTTCCGAGTCTCGAGCTAAGGATATTTCATAAGATGCAAGAAAAATCGAAGTTGTACACTGAATCTAAGTTCCGAGTCTCGAGCTAGGGATATTTCATAAGATGCAAGAAAAAATCGAAGTTGTACACTGAATCCAAGTTTCGAGTCTTGAACTAGGGATATTTCTTAAGATGCAAGAAAAAATCGAAGTTATACACTTAATCCAAGTTCCGAGTCTTGAGCTAGGGATATTTCATAAGATGCAAGAAAAAATCGAAATTGCACACTGAATCCAAGTTCCGAGTCTCGAACTAGGGATATTTCATAAGTTGCAGGAAAAAAATTGAAATTGTACACTTATATACACTGAATCCATATTCCAAGTCTCGAGCTAGGGATATTTCATAATAGCATTATTTCTTATTCTTTTTTTAACAACATTCCGGGTGGTAGAATTCGGATCGTGAACCTCTCAATCAAGAATATATATTTTAACTAGTTGAACTATGCTCAAATTGATTTTCTTTTTCTTAATTGTGTACTTTGTCAACGTCCGTGTTTCAAATCAAAATTAACAAAACAAACCCCATAAATTTGTGTTATTAAAAATTGACCCCTTTATTATTTGAAATTAAAATACTCAAAATCTTTTCGTTACACTTTTCATTAATATCCCAAAATCTGTTTTTGTAAACATCAGTCATAAATTCACAATTTTTAAATAAATTTTATCCTATTTTTATAATAAATTTATGGTTTATAAAAATAAATTAACACACGTTTTGCTTCCAAATTAAATAATTTAAACTTTAGTATATAATAATGGAGTCTTTTATATTATAGATTTTCTAACAATTTAGTTCCTACATAAATAATTTATTTATTGGTATTGTGACAAAATTATTTTAATAAAGATTTTTTTTTTTTAATGTAAGTAGTTAGAGAATGCTTGTTTTAAAAAAATAAATGAATAAAAAACGGTAGTTGTCAAAATTTGGACAGGATAACTAGATTGACTTTTCGTAAGTCTTATCATATTCCTTCGTCTTTTCAAGACTTCGCCGTTGCATTACAATTGTAGAGTCAACTTCGACTAGAGCTCCTCGACACTATCTTAACATTCTTTTTTGGATCTCGAATCAGTTGTTTCCCATTTCGAGTCTCCGCTCGTTCTTCTCTTGAGCCCCATGATCTCTTCTTTGGTCAGGCCCTGTTAAGTAGGAGGTCGTGGAGGTGTAGCTTCACGGATTTTTCATGGGTTATGATCCTCCTATAAATCATCTCGTTCTTGATTTTGATTCTCAACCTTTAACTACGGTAGCAAATTGTTCTCGTCAATGACCGAGAACCCAATATAAAAAAATAATAGCCACTTGCATAATTGGTTGTAAAAAGAAGGTTAAGAAATTAGGGTAACCACCCACCCCACTCCTCTTGTCTTAACCTCCATAATAGAAGAGATAATAAAAACTCAAACCCAACCACACCTTCCTTTACCTTCACTCCTACTCAAACACACCCATAAAATATTACCTTAAAGTCTCCTAAAATAAACTCCTCTTCTTCCTCTTCCTCGATGAGCTTGTCGGTGCCGCTCCCCTCCGCCCCGATGGCGAAGCCCTCCGTCGCCCGGCTCAAGCCCCACCTCCCGCTCCTCACCGTCGTCCTCTTCGCCTTAACCTTCCTCGCTCTCTTCCACACCCAACGTGTCACTTTCTTCTCCTCTTCTTCCATCTTTAAACTCAATTCATGCACGCGAAAATCTGCCTCCTCGAAAACAGGTAGGTTTGACCGTCTTTTTCAATTAACTTTTTTTGTGTATTACTTTTAGTTTTGAATTTTTTATGTTTCTGAATTGGAGGGGAGGAGCCGTGGAGCGACCCGTTAATGGATGACCGGTTCGAGTTCGACCCGGAGGAGTGTAGCGTAGTAAATGGGAAGTGGGTTTTTAACCGATCGATCAAACCGTTGTACACGGACCGGTCGTGCCCGTATCTTGACCGGCAAGTGTCGTGTGTCAAGAATGGGCGGGAGGATTCTGATTATCGGCATTGGGAGTGGCAGCCGGACGATTGCAGATTACCCCGGTTTGAGTTGGTTCGAGTTGTTTTTAGTTCGGTAAATTTGGATTGGTTGTTGCTGATGGAGTTTGGTTTGAATGACAGATTTAATGCAGAGATTGCACTGAAGAAGCTTAGAGGAAAGAGGCTGATGTTCGTTGGGGATTCATTGCAGCGTGGCCAATGGCAGTCGTTTGTTTGTATGGTTCAATGGTTGATTCCAGAGGACAAAAAGTCTCTCAAAAGAGGCCGATTTCACTCTGTTTTCAGTGCTAAGGTACTCTTTGTTCTGTTTTTTTTTTCGTGTCAGGACGTGGTGGGGACAAATACGTCTCCGACTCCTATTATAATGTTAGGACATGTTTTATAACAGCTCAAGCTCATCGCTAGCAAATATTGTCATATTTGAGTTTTTCGTTTTGAGGTTCCGCTCAACGTTTTTAAATGGTTTGTTAGGGAGAAGTTTCCACATCTCTTCAACCGACGTGATATCTCACAATCCACCCTCTTCAGGCCCAACGTTCTATTCTCTTCTCTGATGTTGGATCTCACAATTTACCTCTCTTCAGGGCCCAACGTCCTATTCTCCTCCCTGATGTTGGATCTCACAATCCACCCATTTCAGGGCCCAACGTCTTATTCTCCTCTCTGACGTGGGATCTCACAATCCACCCTCTTCATAGCCCACCGTCCTATTCTCCTCCCTGTTATGGGATCTTACAATCCACCCTCTTCAGGGCCCAACATCCTATTCTTCTCCCTGATATGGGATCTTACAATCCATCCCTCTTCAAGGCCCACCGTCCTATTCTCCTCCCTGATGTGGGATCTCACAATTCACCCCTGTTCAGGGCCCACCGTCCTATTCTCCTCCCGACGTGGGATCTCACAATCCACCCCTATTCAGGGCCCATCGTCCTCGCTAGAACTCATTCGTCTCTTTAATAGATGTCGTTTCCTTCTCTAATCGTGGGAATTTGCAAAGATCAGGTTCTAGCCAAAAAAAAAAAAAAAAAAAAAAAAAAAAAAAAAAAAAAAAAAAAAAAAAANAAAAAAAAAAAAAAAAAAAAAAAAAAGCTCTTATCTTCCCTATTCCTTGTTTAAACTAGAATTTTTTTTTTTGCCCCAAACGAGTTAAATGAACATCTATATGTGTTGGTGGTTTTGTATTAACACGTGTTTGTTTCAGGAATACGAAGCTACCATTGAGTTTTATTGGGCCCCATTTCTGGTACACTCAAATTCGGACAATCCCATAATTGGAGATCCAAAGCAAAGAATACTAAGAGTGGACTCAGTAGCCAACCATTCCAAACATTGGACCAACGTCGATATTCTCGTATTCAATACCTACGTGTGGTGGATGAGCGGCGTCCAAATCAAGTCCTTGTAATCTCTCTCATTCAAACTCAGAATTCAAAATTCTAAAACTCTGCGTTTAAATTAACATACGAGCAAAAACACAATACAGGTGGGGATCGTTTCAAAATGGAGAGGAAGGATACGAAGAACTTGACACACCAATTGCTTATAGAATAGGATTGAAGACTTGGGCCAATTGGGTCGACTCGAATGTCAATCCCAACAAGACACGTGTCTTCTTTACAACAATGTCTCCGACTCACACAAGGTCCTTCCTTAACTTATTTGCTTTTTATTTTTTTTAAAGCTCAAATCCACCACTAACAAATAATGATATCTTTGAACAGAAGCATAGATTGGGGGAGAGCGAACGGGAGCAAATGCTTCAACGAAACGAAGCCGATAAGGGAGAGGAAATTCTGGGGGAGCGGATCCGACAAGGGAATGATGAGTGTGGTGGCGAAAGTGGTGGAGAGAATGAAAGTTCCGGTGGCGTTCATCAACATAACACACCTCTCCGACTACCGAATCGACGCCCACACCTCCGTCTACACCGAAACCGGGGGGCGGTTGCTGACGGCGGAGCAGAAAGCAGACCCGCTGCACCATGCCGATTGCATCCACTGGTGCCTCCCCGGCGTCCCGGATACTTGGAATCAAATACTTTTTGCACATTTGTAGAAATATTATTAGTAACAAACACAAACACAAATCAAAGTTTATTTCAATCTTTAATAAGAAATTTGGAATATGATTTAATTGTGTAAATTAATTTATCCCAAATTTAGAAATTTAAATTCAAAACCCTATCAACTTTTAAAACAAGAAATAGAAATAACAAAATGAGAGGTCGTTTATAAAACTACTAGTGCATACTATCTTAGCTTCTATGGTCATTCCAACATCCATCGTCATCTATCTATGTCACACGTGTCACGATCATGCTCGTTCAAGGCGTGTTGCCCATGGCTGCATGCCCCTGACAAGCCAAACTCTATGTCTTTACATGTTTTGTATTTCTAGGGACTATGACATTTAGGAAAAATCATGCCTAACCTGTCTTCATGTCTGACTAGTTGTCAACTTCTCCCTACTTAAGGTTATATATTGTGAGCCGTTGTTGTTACTCTCTTGCTTGCTTATATAACGTATCTTTCAAAAATCTCTTTTTCAAAATCTCTCTTTGCCCTCGTTTTCTAAAACATTCTTCTTCAACCGAGGCCAGAGGCTCGATTATACATCGCTTGGCCGTAGGCGACATAAGAACAAATTGGCTTAGCTCACTTGTCGTTGGAAAGTGAGTACAGCACAATCGCAAGTCCGCTGCTATCAAGAGTGCGATTGAGACAACACGCACACACGCTCTCAACCATTAATATTTTGTTTAAAAAATACCCTAAAAAATTTAAAAATATTTCAAAAATACCCTTTACCTTTAATAACCTTAAAATCTTTTAAAAACTAGTATTTTTAAAAAATTTGTTAATTCTTAAAGAAATTAATTTAGCCTATAAAATATGGTATATTTTTGGAGTTTAATATATTTATAAATCCGTTCCATAAAAAGCCCATTAAGAATCCAATTAATGTGGCCCACAGCTCTGGTGATATCTCGCTCCAATTGCAAAGTCGGGTCCAAAAGTTCTCCCTATAAATACCCGCCGTCTTCCCTCCATACTCCGGCAGCGGCAGGGGCAGCGGCAGCGAGGGTTTTCGAACGCCATTTCTACATTTCAGGGTTTTGCGAGATTTTACCGTTGATTATGGCGTCCATTATTTCTAGGAGTGCCAAGCATTTTCACTTCGCCAATCGCTGTCTCTCTCTACACCGGCTGAGGTTACAGTCGCCTTCATCTTCGTGTTCCGTTCTAGCGGGCGCGAATCTTCATGATCCTGCTTTTCCTTATCTTCACTCGGTTGGTTTCCTTATCGGTTTTGAATTACTGGTTTGTCGTGTGGAGAAATAGTTGTTAAGGATTCGTGCGTTAGTTAGTACTTCAGTTTCTGGGAAATTTGACGATGTTCATGAATAATCGCTTCAATCAGAAAGTTAGTGGAAGATCGTAGGTTATACGCTATATTTTATGTGTAATTGTTTATAGTATTCCTGGCACGATGATATTATGAATTCGTTTTCTTCGTTTTTCTTTTATATTCTCACTTATCTCCATCGGTAGGGGGTTATACTATGAGAACTGTGTTTAGAATTTCTCTCTGTTGGTGTTTTTATTTCTATTGTGATTATCTCTTCTTTCTTAGGGGCTTGGAATCAACTATTTAGCTTCTTATATGAGGCGGCTTTATGGTACAACTTCTACTACTCCGGATTCTCAAACCACAGCCTCCGAGAAATCGGCAGAGTCGAATTCTAGTGAAGGGGATGAGTCAGGAAAATCAAATCAGAGCCAAGATACTGGCAAACCTGTTCGTGGTGGGGTATGGTTACCTTAGTTGTTCTAATGGGGCTTTCTACATTTATCTATAGCTTTCTTTTTGGGATTTGATTGCTTTGAGCTGATTGATTTACTCTTCGCAGCCTGTATCATGGTTGAGTTTTCTTTTGCTGGTTGCCACTGGAGCCGGACTGGTTTTCTATTATGACTGGGAAAAGAAACGTCATATCGAAGGTAGACTACTATGGTGAGTTCTTGAGTGGAATAAATATTCTTTCCCACATTTTCTTAGAGAGGAAAATCTTCCAAGTAATGTCTATTCGAAAAGCTCGCTTGAGCAGGCAGAATTTAGGGGGTTTGTTTCTTAATTTGTTGTAAATTGATTTGTTGTCAAATCATAACATGACTTGTAGGTACATATAGTATAAATATTTTAATGCTTCCTCCTAACACATAGACGACTCCTTGAAATAAGGGGTGGAGCTTGAAGAAGCGAACGAGCCTAGAGTAGCAGCCTATTACTTACTATACTACATTTAGCAGTCCCCTCTCCTTTATATTCGAGCAGCTTCGCCCCTCTCCTTTACAGTCGAGCATCCTATAAGCTTTAAAACCTTTAATTTTGATATTTGAGAACAACATAAGATGATGCTTATTTTTCAATGCAGTTTTTTACGGTGATTGTTCAAATGCACTCGACTCTTGTTGCGTACATCTTTGCCCATATTATATCTCTGGGTCCTTTTCAAGCTCCATAATGAGATTTATGTCTACTGCCTATAGCTTTATGTGCATTCTTGTTAGTTGTTTCACCATTTTTTGGAACTGGAATCCAATCTTCTGTAATGGCTATTGTAAAATTTAACCAACCGGAAGACATTAGTGAGAGGCATTGCTTGTTTTTAGCAGTTAGGGGGCAATATTTTTTTTAGCTTGCTCACGTAGGAGTTTATTTCAATGTTGTCTCTCTAAATTTAGTGTGTGCTTGATTTGATTACTCTTCTGTTCATTAACAGAAATAAACAAGGCTTCCATAGAAGTCAAACAAGGACCGTCTGTAGGAAAAGCTGCTATTGGGGGGCCGTTTAAACTTGTCGATCATGACGGGAAGCCGGTCTCGGAAAAAGACTTTTTTGGGAAATGGACATTGATATATTTTGGCTTCACACACTGTCCCGATATCTGCCCAGATGAACTACAAAAGCTAGCTGCTGCAGTTGATAAAATCAGTTGAGTAAATTTTCCTGAAAGTTCTATTTTCAGTAGTTCTTAATAACAGTTTTGTAAGTTTTTTTCTTTGATGAGCAAAACTTTCTTCCAATCAAAGCTAAGCTAAGCTATTTGCTGAATCATTCACGTGTCCAACTATCCTTGAATTCTCTGTTTGTTTATAATTTCAACTTCTTTTTCTGTTGTGAAAGCAGAAAAGGCGGGAATTAAAATTGTGCCCATCTTCATATCCGTTGATCCTGAGAGAGATACGGTAGAACAAGTACGGGAATATGTCAAAGGTATATAGAAGTTGGTTTTGCATCTATTAATCATATAATTGTTCCAAATAACTATAATTTTTGCACTAATGTATGTTGCAGAATTCCATCCGGACTTGATTGGACTAACTGGAACTTCAGATGAGATACGGAAGGTAGCTCGAGCATATCGAGTTTATTATATGAAGACTGAAGAGGAAGACTCGGATTATCTTGTTGATCACTCCATAGTAATGTAAGTATGAATGATCGAATTCAGTTCAAAATTGTTAAATTTTGAGACAATCTGATGGGGGGAAATTTGGCAGGTACTTAATGGGTCCGGAGAAGATGGAATTTGTAAAATTTTTTGGGAAAAACAACGACGTTGATTCACTTGCAGATGGAGTAATCAAAGAAATTAAGCATTACAAGAAGAAATAGAGCTTTTGATCAACCGAGCTCCATTATACTACTACTACTACTTCAATCTGGTCAGTTGATTTTCCAACTTTTGGTCAACCTCTTCAATAGGGGATTTTGTCTTAATTAATAATATTCTATTTTCCTCGCCAAACATTTGTAGAACATTTGAAACTTATTTAGAGAATTAGCCATTGGTATGGCATTCGTAAATGAAAACGACTGAAACGCATTACATGTGAGTTTATTATCACTCCATAAGTCGTTGTGCAATGAGTTTATGATCATGAGCAATTGCTTTAATTATAGTGTAAGACAAATGATTTATTGTGACATTTCCCTCTCTTATTATTATTATTTATTTTTGGCCAAGTATATAATGATCATATATCTTTGTAGACTGTCCTTTGGGATCTCAACTCCCCATCTCATCCCAAAAAGAATGTGTTTTTACCAATTTGTATGTACCCTTCCCCTTCCCCTTCCCCTTCCCCTTCCCCTTCCCATTTCCCTTCCCATTTCCCAGTTCCAGGACATCTGATGTATGCAACAATCAAAATCTGGCTTCCTTCCTTTGTTGAGTCGATCATATGAAACCCAAATAATCGAGAATTCAAACCATCGTGCCTTCACTTCTCCGTTGTTCTTCACTTCTGAATCTCTTCCGGAATGTCGGCCTTTCCCAAATAAACCAGCTGCATTTCCTCTCTCCAGATCTTTTTCATATTTTATAATATTTAAAGCAACGAAGAAAATTGAAATTGTTAGATGATGATGCCAGAGATGTTCCAAATGAAGGGAAAAAATAGAGCAAGGGAAAAAATAGAGCAAGGAAAAAAATTATACCGTATCACGGAATTCCACCCTAATGTGTGGCACATTCGTTCTGTGAATATCATTTCCTACCGACCCTCTCCTGTAATATTCTTTTCCAATCCAATGAGCCTACAACAGAAGAAAGAATAAATGAATAAGTTTTTGCATCACAGAAAATACAAGCATAAATATTTTCCAATGAAGAACATATTTAAAGACAAGATGGTAGTTTGATGCATCGTATGCAGGCGCGCGGGAACTAAATAAGAGGAATATGAAAACTGCATCATATATGGGTGAGGGATTGATTGAAAATTTAAATAGCCCCATGGTTCTGTACTGTACCTTTAGAGCATGAGAGAAACCTGATTGGTAGACAGAATTGCGAGCTATTTCACATAGGTCACAAGAACTTAGCTTCCACACCTGTAAAATAAACAACAAAATAAACCTTCATGACATCTGGTTCTCATATTCAGACGCACAAGAGTATAGAGTGCAGGCTCATGTACTGAACTCAGAAGAGAGTTGAAGGGGGTAAGGGTAAGGTCAACCAAAGCTACTCACCGAAGCAGCTATGCTATATTCTTCCACCAGAGGTTCTTTTGTTAAGTGGATTTGAAGAGGATCATCAGTAGAAAGAGAGACATTTAGACCACGAGCGAAGAACGTAGGGAAGGGATTCCGGTGATAGTCCAAGAACAGAGAGTTATTGCTCAGAGGTGACATAGCCAGACCAACCTGTTTATATGCATATGTTGTGTTCAAAATAAGAGAGAAAACTCTGCTGAGTTTAATGGGAAATAATGTTGTCCATACCTGGGCTAGATAATATAAATACTGAAGCACTGGAGACTTTCTCAAATTGATTCCATGGGCAATACTATGAGCAGTTAGGAAAGTTGCAGCAAGGTGGTCAATATCACCAGCCTGAAGAGGATTCATGCATTGAGTTGAACGTAAAAACATAACGTATGCATCAAATTTGAATAAATTTCGTAAGTACCTCCCCAGAATGCGGACGAAGATTTATAGTGGTCATGCCCTTTGATTCACGAAGCTGGAAAACAAAATCGACAGGATCACCCACAAAAATAACTTATATGGGCAATTTAAACCGCATTCAAGTAATGGACTACCATTTACTTTAGAATTTGATAAAGATGTGGCAGAAAGTAAAGATCTTAAGATCATTTGGCGTCACAAACCTTGTTTAATGTGTAGAGATTGGCGTAGCAGTAATAGACATAGTATGAGAATGCAGGGTTAAAAATGTTTGTCCACTGAGCAGGAGTTGGCATGTGCTTGGTTGGGCGTCTTTCAGGCTTGCTTTCATCATCAACCAAATCCAAACCAACAACCTGAAAAGCTCATAAAGGAGAATAAAGTTTGTGAAGTATGTAAGTTACAATGGGAAAATAACGAGACCACAACTCTATCAGTCGATAAGGTCTCGTAAGATAAATTGAAGATTCTGTTGGGAGATCACAAACCTGTTTCAAGAAAACATGCAACTGCGGATGTGAATCTGGATCCACCGTAACCTCAAATAAAGGAATGAAGATGTTATCAAGAATGTTTTGAAACGAAGTCACAATCCCCATTTCCTTATACACATTGTAAAGTCGTGGCAGCTGAAACATAAACCATAATAAAATAAGACAATTATCCAAGAATTAATGCAACTTCAGTTCACTAATAAAATCAATACAGTACACTTGAACCAAATTTGAAAATGACGAGCCAGGCATATGTGATAAGCCAAAAGGACCCATTTTTTCCCTTGTGATTTTGAAGGCCGCATTACCTGGATCAACCATACGACATTCTCACTGTACAGATCATTGTTAATTATCCAACTGGCAAGTTGATCCCATTCACTTTGCTTCCTTCCGTATATAGATATCCGATATTCAGCCATCTGCATTAAAAGATTGAAACATCAAACATGGTATATTGGAAAGGGATCCATATCTTGAAAGTAGGGAGGTAGGAAATGTCTTGACAAGAAAAGCATTTAGCCAGTATTAAAATACCTCTTTCCTTCTGAAGGGATTTAATTGAAATTTCTCTACGTGAGAATGTAATGGGTGAATAGTAAAATTGGTTTGAGGCTTTTAATCAAAATGGTGTGGGTAAGAGAATTATGAATTCAATTTGAAGGAATAATCACGGTTGATATTGATTGAACTCGCAAGAGTACGAGGTATTTTTAGGCCAGAAACCTGAGACTTCGTGTATACTGGAGCCAAAGAGCAATGAAACTAGTGAATTTATTGTTATAAATACATGTTTTTATATAAACTCATTTGGCTTATTCCTTAATGAAATATGAATTGGAAGAACCTTTAGGTTTGGAACTCTTCCCTTTTAGAGATAGAGGATGATTCCTTTGGCAAGCCAATTCGTTTATCAACATTTGGGTACATTTGACTCAAAATGAATGAGATAATTTATGAGGCGTAGAGGACACTTTATTTATTTATTTTATTACAAATGATTATAGTAGCCATTTCCTGTTTACTGGTGTTAGTTATCTCTAATCCCTTTAGGCGGCTCCCCTTCTAGGTTCATTCATAGGGAGTCGATATCATAAAAATTGCTAAAAGCACAAACAAACAGTTGAGAATACACCTAGTATATACTATAAAAATTAAAGCCACGGCATAAAGCAAATGAAGCCAGAATATTGTACCTAACTATAAAGAAGGAAGAATGATGTACCTGATATTTACTTGCAGTAAGATCAGAAAATACTTGTTTGGTCAGCTCACCAAGGAAACGGCCTTCAAAGAGACACCCATCAGAAACGAACAAACAAAAAAATCCAATAGTCTACAAAAGTTGAAAGGATTGAAGATATCCAAATATCACAAACGAAGATAGAGAGAGAGTGAGAGAGCGAGAGCTTCCACTAACAGTTGAAAAATATTGATCATTACATATACTGCAAATGCATGGCTTCGGCTTGCAGATTTTAAATGTTCATTATTCCTTTACTTTAACTAATTTCAACAGGTAATATGTAACACAAGAGAATGTGCACACAAAATCAAACGTCACACTGTTCTCAACATGCTGAATCTAAACATAATACCTTGAATTAGATTATCCTGCTTTAGGAAGATCTCCCTGAGTCGACTTTGACCACAGGGGTTGTATTTAAGGTTAAACTTATCAAAGCGGTGAAATGTGCTCTTGTCAGCATGAACATCCAAGAGGTCAACATTCAAGTCATACCTGTTCTTCAGAGGTCAAAAGAAATTAATACTCCATGCTCAGAAATACTTCATGAATGTCCAAAGTGAAGCAGTATCTTTTGTTTTCCCTTTTTGGATGGTGAATAAAAACGGTTCTTCATTATCAAAGAAAATGGGTAAAAGAAAACTTACCCCGACAAGTCCAAGCTCTCAAAAACTTCTTTCAAGGTCAAATATGTACCATCCCGAAATATTACAACCTAATTACAGGAATATATTAACCATTATTTTTTTGCCAATATTTACAATCAAAATATAAACGGGAAACACTAGACAATAAATCAAGTCATTATTCATTACCTCATCAGGCTCTTTTCTCAACTTGGACTTTATGAATCTTAAGAGATGTTTTTGGTTCATGCACGCAGAGTGATGAACATGAGTATCGACTTTCCTGACATTATAAAAGTCACGGTGTGGAGCACTTTTCTGAGCCAGAAATTCCTTGTCCGCATTAAGCATCAGATGAAGATTGAATTTCTGAATGACATGAATTTATGGGCTTATCATCAAGGATACGATATAAAAATATTAATATACATTTTGATAACTAAAGCATTATGAACAGGTACCTGTTCGAGAAGATTCAGTCGATGGTGGCATAGACTTCTGATATTTCCAGCTGCAGTGACTCTAAGTATGTGATGAAGATCGGTAAAAAAGGTGGTTGAATCCGCAACAGGGAAAAGTTCTTCATTTGCTGCAAAACATTCAAACAGTACCCGCAAGAAAACAATTCAAAAAACATCCAAAAACTCATAGATCTAAATATCTCCCAAGAAACAAACTCTCATGTTCTTACACTCTTTGTTTGCATAGACGTGAACAACCCCATCTTGCATCTCAAAATGATGCTGAAAAAAGGGAAAGCGTAAAATGAATAAGAGGAACAATAGAATAAAATCTAGGACTATGATAACAAAGGTCAATTGAAGCAAATTTATAACATGCTGATATGCTTGAGTCAGTAGCCAATAAAGACAAACTCACATCAGACTTGCCCTCAGAAGTGTATTGAAACGGATCTGGATTAGGTTTCGGTGTACTGGGGTCAGATATGATGTCTTTCTCCCAGGGAGCAACATCTTCCCTAAAGACATATCTTTTCCTCATCTCAAGGCATTCTTGAAGAACCAGATATGATTCTACTTCATCAGGTAGTGGTACCTCTATGAAAAACAAACCAAAGAAATAGAAACACATTAAAAATCCAATCTACATTCATGTGAGAAAAAAAAATCTTTTTTTACTTGTTATTGACCTATGGTGCTTGCATATTGGCAAAGTTCCTAGAAATCCATCCAATACAACAAACTAAATGGCATGCTTACCTCGTATTGTGTTTTCAGCATAGAAAAGATCATATAACGTCTACTAATCACTTATAAAATCATTATGAAAGATAATGTCGATATGCAGCCATAACACAAACAAATATGACCATGCGACCATGTTAAGCTTATTAAAATTATGACCATACAGTACTATTATCAAATGGTGCGACCACGTGAAGCGCATTAAAATTATGACCATACAGCATAACTATCAAATGGCCAAGGAAAGAAAAGAAATAAGTCACATAAAAAGGATCCAATTAGCAATACCAGATGGGGTAATTTTGAGCCGTACAAAAGTTTCTTGCTCGGGCTCTTTCCTCAGAATATCAGCTGCGATTGGATCATGAACACCATGCAGGTCACCAGATATACTATGAGATCGAATCATACTTGAAGTAGCCAAGGCAATCTGTTCTCCAGTGGCATTAATGTGATCAGGCAATTTTTCAAATATGCCCTTACACTCTGGACCCTGTATGCGGAGGGGTGGTGGTGTTAAACGCAACACTGCAAATACTCCCAAGCTCCAAAGGGCATTAGGGATCCATACAAATGCAAGGGAGCCAAGTACTCACCACATTTCCATTAGCATGGAGATATTCTGAACTTAATTTAGTATCATCAGCTATAGTATCGTCTTCGTCATCCGATCCTTCAATACTTTCGAAGGTACTTGCACTTGCAATGGGGGACTTCGGTGAAGTAGGCCTAATTGATTTTTTGGTAGAACTTTTCCCTGATACAAATGATTATTTGGGGAAAAAGCACATTAATATACGTTATCAGCCTTTCAATGTTGATGATGTCCATAGATGAAAAAAAAAAGTCAGAATAATGCAAGGATAAGTCAGATAATCAGGAGGGCTCCGGGCAGAATGAAGCCACGAGTTTTGAAGTTGAACTTGCATTAAAAACATGAGCCAAAAAGATATAGAATTTACCTACTGATGCAAACTATTTTAGAGACCAGTTGTAAAAGCCATGAGTTACCCATATCCTTGGCATTTCTTAAAGCACAGACTATATAAGTCAGGCCAAAATTATATACCGGGATGAAATATACTGGAGCAATTTGCCCTACCCTGTTGGTGATCTCCAACCAAACGTTGCCAAAGTTTCTTTAAAACCCATTGACTTAAGTTTAACTTCTTTTTTTTTTTAATAATAATCGATCATGCTTTAACCAATATTCACGTCCTATGCCATGGATAGTCATACAAAAAAATTTCAACAGTCTCAATGGAAAGATAATCTGTTTTTGTTCCAAAAGAAAGGAGAAAATAATTATCAAGATGAGAATGAAGGAATCACAAGTAATCTCTAGAAGAAAAGGTTATGTTACAGATATGGGATTCTGAAATACATGACACCAGACTCCCTGGATTGCAGAATTAATCAGCCGAATAAGACCATATTTAATTTTCCCAAATACAGTAAGAGAAAGTTCATGGCATTACGGAAACGCGATATCTATAGTACTGTCCGTCATATGAAGATTAACTACCCCTAATTGAGAATCGTAATGAAAAAAACGCGCACGGAAAGCGCTCATATAAGTCAATTATGATTCAGACAGAACACGTCGACCCGATTCATTTGAACTTAATAGTTGATCATGATTCTAAGGTTAAAGACAATACATCAGCTATATGAATTGAAACATAGATGAGATAACCTTCTGCCGTAATTGCTTAGAAAAAAAAACGCCAAAGAGGCATCCAGAACATGCTAAAAAAACGAACCATTCCCCTCGAAAAACAAAACCATAATGCGCAAACCACCATACAGAACCGAAAAGTTTTACGCATTCAAACGCCATCAATCTACCGGAAGAAAATCAATGGAATCCATACCTTCACGGAGCGTGTGTAACCTCGGCAACCCAGCCGGAATCACGTCGAGCAGCACCAGACCATTTCGCTTCTCCTCGCCATCAATCCCGACGGAAATAGAAGTGACATCCGGCAAAGAAGCCGAGGCCCGCCGATTATAACCGCTCCCCTTCCGCCGCACATGGTTTCGTTGTTTCTTCGAATGGCGAGGCGACTCAACCTCCAAGCTATCCTCCCGCTCCCGCTCCCTCTCCCTCTCCCTATCCACAGTCTTGGCAAACTCCAGCAGTTGAGTTAGGGTTTTCCGGTGCATATAGTACGCCGAAACAGCGACGACGGAAGCCCCAATAAGAGCCGCCATGGCCATGTGCAGCGGATAAGTATCCATTGAAGTTCGCTACGAGAAAACGACGCGTCTCTTCCAAGAGAAGAATCTCTGAATCGTTCCAACAAATACAGTGCACCAAAATTATGAACAGAGAACAGAGAACAGAGTTTAATCGGAGAATGGAAGCATTGCTGTGATATTTATAGAGAAGAGATATCAGAGAGAGAGAGAGCCCAGAGAGTGCAGAGAGAGAAGGAAAGAGATGGACACTACCACCTTTTTCTCTCTCCTACTCTGCCCTCCCTTTCCATTATTTTAGATTTTTTTTTATTATTTATATTTTCTATTGGGTTTTTTTTTCTCTTTTTTTTTTTTTTTTTCTTTTCTTCCTTTTATTCAAGCCGCCTTATCTTCCGCCGATAAAAAATGCAGATTTAAAACTTTATTTACCGAATTTTTGGAATTTATTCTATTACCATATTCCTAAATTTTTAAAATTTTGAATTAATTCTTTTACATAAAAATCCTTATTATTAAATTATATTAATTTGTAATTTAACTATGATTACCCGTTAAACCTTATCCGTTAATTTGAAAATGTTATATATATATATATACGCGCTTGACATGGCCGAAAGTATACAAATGGTGTTTGAAACAATTAAATGATGTTACTCTAACGAAGATGAACGTATGTTTTAAAGTAATTTTAAATTTCGTTGTCTATTTCTAAATAACTCATTGATGTCAGTTGATATATTAATTTTAGATGTTGCGATGAAATTATAGTAGAAAATTGTAAAAAGTAACACAACGATCTCATTTTTTGAACTAAAATCAGACATGAATTGCATCAATTCATAGAGCTAATACTAAAAGCCAAAAAATAATTAATTAATTAATTTTGTTTCGTTTATAATTTATAATTAATGGGTGAGTTAAAAAATTTGAGAAGTTTAAATTAATATTTATTATATTAAAAAGAGAATATATATATATATATATATATATATATATATATATATTATATTTGATGTATTAAATATTAAAATAAGTATTATTGTAATTTATAATCAATAGTTTTATGAGATCCTTATGGAAGAAAAAAAAATTTAAAATTAATATTTAATATATTATGTATTAAAAGAGAAAATATATTTATTATATTTGATGCATGGAATAAAAATATACATTTAAAATTAGAATTTTAGTTAAATATATATTGAAATACATTTAAATATGATTCGAATCATATATTAAATATTTAAATATATTATTAGCAAATATATTTAATTATATTATTGATAAACATTCTCCCATAGTTTCTATAGGATTCTACCGGTTATAAGAATTTTCTTGAAACTTTCTTCCTCTCTCCTTTGTGATTTTCTTTCGAGAAGTTCCTATAAGTTTTGTGACCGCTCCTATAAGCTTTGTCGGGTCACAGCAAAGAAGATCTGGTAGAATGTGGAAAAAACTTCTACATTGCTGGAATATATTAATAAGATTTATTGTGAGATCTCATATCGGTTGGGAGAGGAGAATGAAACACCCTTTATAAGACTGTGGAAATCTCTACCTAACAGACACGTTTTAAAATCCTTGACGAGAAGCTTAAAATGGAAAGCCGAAAGAGAACGATATCGATTAGCTATGAGCTTAAGCTGCACCAACCATCAAACAAATTTAATTCGTAAAACATATTTTTATTTGTTTTTAAATATTTAATTAAAATTGCCTTCTAATTAAAAAAATATATTTGTAAGAGTAGTTCGAAAATAAATAATATAAAAATGACGAAATTAAATAAAAAAATATACCCAATAATTACATCGTAATAAAAAGAATATATACTTTAAAACTAATAATAATTCGAGTTTAATTCGATTTAAGTCAATATAATTTTAAATCGCTCATAAATCAGCTCAATTCATATAAAAAATTTATTTATTTGAAATAAGCGGAACCCGTTCGAGTTAGTTTGAGATAATGTTTTCTAGTTATCGAAGTTTTTTTTAATATTTTTGACAAAGTTGACCTAGGAGTGGATGGATATCATTTTCATTATCCACAATGCCACGTCATGCCTAAAATGTCCCATCAAACTTGCTGGTTGCTGGGACATGTTGAAAATGTGGGATTATTCTTACCATAAATATAAAATCCCAGCATTATGCTAAATTCCCTCAAACAAAAATTAATTCCCATTTTTTTTATATAAAAAAACCTATAATTCGGATTTAGTGTTAAAAAAAATTAAAATACTTAACCCATGGCTAGATATGATTTTCTAAAAGTAAGGTTAAGATTCTAAGTCGTGGGAAATGATATGATAAGGAATCACGACAAGGGAAGTAAGATTCGAATTACCTTGTTGATCGAATATCTCACGACAAGAACACTGTTTGAGATTTGAATCACTCCACAAGCAAAATCGATCTTGTCTAGCTTGAATGATTCTTGTTGATCAAATATCTTAACGCAAGAACACTTGTTTCAGATTCGAAACACTTTACAAGTAAGATTGAGTGATTCTGCATGCAACCTAAACTAGGTAGAATTACAAAGAAATTTAGCTATTGGCGAAACAAAGCACGAATGCTACTTCTACTATATTTTACAAATCTATTTACAAATAGAACATACGTGGTTTTATATAGTCTCTGAAATTATTAAAAGCCTTGTAACATTCATACTTTAGGGCCATAATTAACCAAGATGTAATTGTAACATAACTAAATAAAAAGTCTTAAATATATTAATGAAATAACTCTAAATTACTCTAAATTATGATCTACCCAAAATTTATAACATGAAGGTCTGAATTGAAATATCTTTTGATAATTTCAACAGTATTTTTTTTTATATCTTCATTAAAGTATATGGTATGATTGATGTTTCTTCGTTCATATCAGTAAATTTATAAAATTTGTAAACTATATTTCAAAATCAATTTAAAAAAAAAACAAAGTAATAGAAACTAAAGCTTATAATATTATATAATTAGATTAAATAAAATAAAATATTCTATTTTTTTTAAAAAAGGTATAATAATATATTTATTTTATTTTTGGAAAATAATATATTCATATTCCATCGTGATGTTATGAACATTTTAAAAAGAATAATATAGTAGAAATTAAGAAATAATTCTGAAGCATATGCTTTTATTAATGAATTCAATTATTTTTTAAACATGTTTTTTATTTAAATAAAAGTAACAACTATTTTCAAATAAAAAAAGTTTTTAAAAAGTCCGTACTTTGGTAAAACATTAGTTGTAATAATCATGTAATAAAAGATTAAATTCACGTAATTCTTGATTTATATTATCTTATTTTGTTTTTATTCTATTTTAGATTTAATAGAAAAAGGAGTATTATTTCTATTAAAAAAATAAACTTTGAAAATTAAGCAACCGCAGGAATATTCGACAAAAAAAAAAAAGCAATTTTGATTGTAAGACCCGAACACCTCTCCAAATGGCAATATTCTGTTGGTTCCTTCAAATATTGATTTATTTGCTGGATAAACACGAAAATAGAGGATTGGATTAGGTTGAGTTGTCTGTTGTTTTTTTTTTAATATTAAAAAAAAATACAATTATCTGAAATATATATTTTATTAATAATTAAAATCTCGTAAAATTCAAATATTAAACATTTCCGGAGCATCCTTAATATTAGTTACAAATATTAAATATTTTTAATTTTTGTAATAGTATGAAAAGTATGGTAAGTAAAGTACAGTTGGGTTAAATTGTAATTCTATTTTAAAGTTGATTGGGTTGATCCGATAAAAATCGTCATAAATTTTTTATTTTCTAAAGACTCGACTCTAACCCAAACTGAAAGAAGCTAACCCAACTCAACCTAGGTAGTTTGTGTAAAAATAATAATAAATAAATAAATAAATAGTAGGACGAAGCGTTAAATATTAGTAGGACTACTTTTTAGCTAATTTAAAATTTGGAGTCAAGTTCGAAGTATTTGTGCATAATTAAGCTTAACTAGTTTAAATTATTATAAGTAAGTTTAAAAATTATTATAAGTAAGTTTAAATTATTTTATGCAAAATTAACGGAGTGGTTTCCAAGTTTCAATTATTAGAAAGAAGTTTAAATTATTTATATATAAATTATTTATGATGATGTGATGACATTATGATGGTGTGATGACGTTATATGATGGTGTGCTAACGTTATATGATGATGTGATGACGTTAGATAATGATGTGATGATAAGATGATGTGCATGTTGTTGACATGATGATGATGATACATAATAATAAGACGGTGAGAGACTTATGATGATGAAATGACTTAATATGATGATATTCCATATTAATATGACATGCATGTATTAAATGTCACGATGCATTACGACAACGAGTTTTCAAAGACACAACTCTAGTTAATGATAATCATGATGAATGTATGAAGGCCAATGTGTGCATGTTACTTAGAGTAATATATGAACGGTGTATATGTTGTGTCATAAAGATGAAAACTACAGAGATCTCATGCATTTTGTGTGTTCATAGACATCAGAATACTTCCCAATTTATGATGATGAGTACGGATGCGTACATTATGATGATGATGGTCATGCCTCATATGACACTTAGGGGTCTGTTGATCTCCGAACGTCACTACGGACAACTAGCTCGACTATGATGGGTCCAAGGGGGGCGGACCGCCTGGGGACCCACGCTCTCACGTGTGAGTCATGTGTAGGAAAGTACTACACGTCCAATTTTGTCCAGAATGGAGACCACCACTATGATGGTTTTAACGATAGGTTCCTAGAACACGAGTTACATGTGTTTGCATTCCATGACCTCAATAACGAGTCACGTACTGAGTATTTCTTAAAATATTCAAGTTGTGTACTCCTATTTGATGTAAAGGCAAGACATCCCTATACCCGATGATGACAGCACAAGTAGAAACCATGACACGTGTATAGGATAGTGGTATTTTATTTTCTTAGTCTTAGGTTAGTGTATGATGTTTTTTCTTTTAATGTTTTACTTGTTTTATTCGGTACTTCCTTACGTTGTTTTAAAGATACTTTTGAACACGTAAGTCAAAGACAATGTTTTATAATAAAGTTTTAAAGGTTTAATTCTGCATAAGAGCATAGGTTACGATGACGATAGTAACTTTAGGTTACTCGAGTTGTTCTCCTTATTCGGCACATTCCTAAATAATACCAATAGGAAGCTACAAAAAAATATTCCTTTATTATATATTAATAAATAATATTCTTTTAAATCCGTGTCCACAAAACTAAAAAAAAAAATAATAATAATAATTTATTAAACTTGGCATATTTGCAAATATTACTTTAAAATAATAATAATAATAATAATAATAATAAAATTTACCTCGGTAAAATCTAGAATAAAGTCAAAATATACCTAAAACAGGCAAACATTTTAAATTCTATTGTTTTTTTTTTTTTAACATTATTCTTAAAAAGTATACCACGAATAAAAAATATATAATAAAAAGCCTAAAGCATAATAAATGGAACAATTCTTGGAATTATTTATTAGCAAAGATGCTTGTGGGAGTTGAAGCCACTCCATTAAATTTTATATATATATATATATATATATATACACGTTTTAGTAATATTTTCAAAATCAAAACTAAAATGAATATCTTTTTTAACTTTTATCTCAATTTTCAATAGATTATGAAAAATAATTTCACTTTCACTATTAAAATTTTAAATAGGTCAGTGTAAAAGTAAAAAATAAATTGAAAGAAAATAAGCAAATAAATATTGAAATTTCTAATGTCGAGATAAAATTGGCCAATTTATATGAAAAATTAGACAAAAATTAACCCGAGAAAGTTTAATGTGAAACAAAATATGAGCCAAAGCCCAAATTCAACTTCACGACCACTCAAGGGAGCACGTGTCATGCATGCTCGGTCTAATTTGTTTATCTTTAATCTAATTTGCAACGGGAAAGAGAAAAACCTTAAAATATTCTTAAAAAAATAATAATAATAATAAATAAATAAACCAAATGCTTGTCTGACTAGGCCCAATGGGCCAGCCCAATTGCTTCTATTTTTGAATCTCTTGTTGTTAAGGTAAAAATCGGATATTTATATATATTTTTTTTCCATTTAAACAAATTATTTGCTAAAAATTAACATGGTTAATTGTATTTATTAATAGACAAACTAAGCTAAACAAATTGTGGTTTAGTGATTTTTGAGTGTGGAAGTGTTGTAAAGCAACTTATTTTTAGAATAATATTTAATCCTACTCATATTTTCCCAAAATAAAAATACATTTAATTAAAAAATTTAAAAATTAACAAATTTTAAGACAGCCAAGCCATCGTAAGTGAGAGCACCTTAATTACCATAGGCTTGGACGTAGAATAATATTACCCTCCTCGGGTTACTTTTATTTATATTTTTAGTTTTTACTTCACCCAAAGCAAGTGGTTAAGTTATCAACTTCCACCAGACGGCTTAATTTCACCGTACTCTCTTCTTTTTTTTTTAAACCGCGCAATATCCGCAATTCTCAGTGGGAGCTACGAGAAGGAACGGAGATTGTGCTTCCATGGCGTTAACATTGAATACAGCTCCATCTCTGAGATTATCGAGCATCCAAGCCAATCGAGTTCGATTTCACTCTACTCTATCACCGGTTTCTGTTTCGTTTTCTAGTGAGTTCACTCTGCAATGCTTTCATTAGTTTCTGATAATGATAAAAATGAATACGCATTGACATTGAAGAACTTCAGAATTGAAGAATGACCGTTTTTAGTTCTATGTTATATGCATGAATTTTCCAATTTTCTTGTTATTCTTCGTGGACTTCTCTGGCTTTGGTGTGGATTTTGAGATTTTAAGTGCTGATTTCGGTTTTGTGTTGGTAACGATGATTTGTTACTGTTCCAGGGAGGAGGCTTTTGGTTGTTGCCGCTGAAACTGACGCCAATGAAGGTTTTTCATGCGTTTTTATTTCGTTCAGTTTGCTTTCTTTTTTAATGTTGACTAATGGAATACTTCGAATCTAGCAGCGTATATTTCTCGAAACTTGAGAAATGATTAAATTTGAGCTGCTTTAATTGTCTTTTTCCTTTTCATGCTGTGCTTCGTATTTATGTTTTTCTTATTCGTATTGGTCAGTTAAATCTCAGGCTCCAGATAAGGCGCCGGCTAGTGGTGGTTCGAGCTTCAACCAGCTTCTTGGAATTAAAGGTGCTGCGCAAGAAACTGTGAGTTACCGTGTCCTCAGCTTGTTTTTTAGGAAGATTTGAATGTATATGTTACAATAATTCGTTATTAAGTTCGTCATGTGCACTTTGTGCAGAATAAATGGAAGATTCGTCTTCAATTGACAAAGCCTGTTACATGGCCCCCATTGGTCTGGGGAGTAGTATGCGGCGCTGCTGCTTCTGGTATTCATTTTTTACATAGGAAGATATTGAAGTTGCATTTGAAAATTCTTTGATGAATTTACTTCTTTGTCTTCGTGTCTGATAAGAATTAACAAGGTCTTCTCATATCAAAACTTAAAGATCCATTCTCAAGTCTTGTATTATATGGTCTAATGCATCTGATGGTGGTCAAAAGAGTGATTACGCTTATAGATAAATTGGGGATTGTACTAACTGGATTTTTTCTGCTTCATTGATTAATTACCTCGTTGAACCATTTAATGTACCCTCAACGATTCAAGATTTTCATTTACAGGTAATTTCCATTGGAATTTCGAGGATGTGGCAAAATCAATTGCTTGCATGCTTATGTCTGGTCCATTTCTCACTGGCTACACACAGGTAAACTCTCCTCGTTGCAAAGTTTTTCTCTGCCTTATGAAAGTATTCAAGCACAAAATGAGATAGAATTGGTCCTTTGGTTTTTTAGACAATCAATGATTGGTATGACCGAGAAATCGATGCAATTAATGAACCTTATCGTCCAATCCCATCTGGGGCAATATCTGAGAATGAGGTATGAGCTAAACCAATTGATATCCATTTGCAAAGGCATGTATGATCAATCCTTATTGGTTTCTTCATCCATAAAATTTTATCAGGTTATAACTCAAATTTGGGTGTTGCTTCTGGGAGGACTTGGCTTGGCTGGTTTGTTGGATGTGTGGGTAGGTTCATTAAATTGATGGATCATACTCATCGTTCATATGGATTGTTTTTCCTGAACTTCGTTTTTGTCATTTCCAGGCAGGGCATGACTTCCCTGTAGTCTTTTACCTTGCTCTGGGTGGTTCGCTGTTATCATATATATACTCCGCTCCACCTCTAAAGGTAACACAAAAAGTTTATTGTCTCTAAAGTGGATCTTCTGAATGCTAAGAACATTTTTTATGTGGTTGCAGCTGAAACAAAATGGTTGGATTGGAAATTTTGCTCTCGGGGCAAGTTATATCAGTTTACCATGGTGCGTAATCCTGTGATCCATAGATCTTGGTAAATTGATATAAATTGATGGTCAATAAAGTCTACCAGTAATTTCTGTGTAATTGACTGGTTGACCAAGTCATTTCTGTTTCATATGAAAGTTTGAAAGTTTTCTATATATCTGGTTAGCAGTCAATATTCGCACTCATTTGAATGGCCTAATCAAGTCGGACTTTTGAGCATTCTGTTGTATGATAGACAAAAGCTGATCATAGGAGAACATCCTTCTTCCGTTGACCTCAAACTGAACTGAAACCAATTGACCATGATTACACTTTATCCTTGCCTATTCATATAATGAATAATTTATCCACGTCTAATCCACTTTGAGTAGAACCACATATATATGGAACCCCCCGTGATGGCTGGTTCTATCTTTGGTTTATTATTTATGCACAATTAATTGGCTTGTTCCAGGCTCTACCAGTAACCATACATAGCTACCCCCCGTGATGGCTGGTTCTATCTTTGGTTTATTATTTATGCACAATTAATTGGCTTGTTCCAGGCTCTACCAGTAACCATACATAGCTCAAAACTATCTTGTTCTTTATTATATGATAAGTTTGCTTTTCCAGTAACAACCAATGTTCAATCTCAGGTGGGCAGGTCAAGCTTTATTTGGAACTCTCACTCCTGATATTGTCGTTCTCACACTCTTGTACAGCATAGCTGGAGTATGCTTCTCAATTTCTTTTTCAGAGTTTGTGTTTTCGCAAAATCCAATACTAATGAGACTGCCTTCTGCTTTGCCATAACCAGTTGGGAATAGCCATTGTAAACGATTTCAAAAGTATTGAGGGGGATAGAGCTATGGGACTTCAGGTATTTCATTCTAAAACAGGGTCTTTGATTTCGTAAAATTAATATAGGTCTTATCAGGTTTATTTTGGTGTTGATGTCAGCTTTTGTTGTTTACTGCGTTTACAGTCACTTCCAGTAGCTTTTGGTGCTGAAACTGCTAAATGGATTTGCGTTGGTGCTATTGACATAACTCAACTATCTGTTGCTGGTAATGCTTCTGGCACTTGTTCTCGAGAGAATTTCACTTTAAAACCTAGCGAAATAAATTTAAAGCATACAAGATCATTTTCACATAGAATTCAAATTTCTCGATCATTTTCACATAGAATTTAAGTTGCTCTTTTTCTTGGTTTCGGCCTTTCTTGTAATTTACTTTTTGGTGGATCTTCCTTTTATGTAAGTAGGGGAGACTGTCACAATCCATTGTAAGGTGAGGTGGATTGAGCCCCTGAGTAAGTCATCGATACAATGACTATTTTAACATGGGGAGAGCGTTACAACCATACTAGAAGCAAGTTGTGACTCCCACGTTATAGACAAGAGTAAGGGTGACATGCAAGTGTCATCCGTTGGGCCATGTCAATGGTCAAGAGAGAGAAATGCCATGATACGATTGAGGAGAAAGGATGGTGCATCATCTAGCACACCAATAAGAGTTTACAAGAAAGTCAAATTAAGGCACAAGCAAGAAGAGAAGCGGACAGTTTTGTCTGTGGTTTTAGAGACAAGCTTGATAGGGCCATATGGTGCCGTGGGCCATGAACTTGGAAGTCAAGATTCCGTCATGAGTTTGGACAAGAGACTTTGGAGATGCATATGAGTATAAGATTCAAGCCGGCCAGATTTGGTGTCAGCTCCACGTTGGCATATGACTCCTCGTCATTTTGATGAGTATGGATGTAAGACCAAAAACCCCTTAGAGTGTTACTATAGGTGGTCTCATGTTTGAAGTGAGCCACCTCATGGCACATGTGTGTGTCATGGTGTGAGGGAGCATTGCAAGACGAGTGTCTTGAGCTTCTTCCTTTGGGAATGAGATTCCATAAACAGTGTCGGGTGACATGGGTGTGCTGAAATTCCATGGGTCGGAGGTTGGCGTTATAGGGTTGGGCTTTAGCACAATATGCAAAAAAATGAGTCGGCATGAACACGAAAGGGTTGACGCCTCGATGGTTTTCAGATGGATGGATGTTCAAGAGGTCTTGAAGACAAGATAACTCCATGAGTTAGTTGTCGGTAAGTGTGTTCGAGTGAGTAGCAAAGGTAGATGACAACCCGATGCTCGGGGTGATATCATGAAGCATCAAGGGGACCCAATTGTTCCTCGTTGGCACAATACTTGCCCATTGTGTCTCGGTAAGCATTATAATAGCTCAATAGTTGCATAGTTATGCTCCCAGTAAGCTCCACTTGAGATGAGAGTTTTAAGGTTGTTTCGACCCATTGAGGGTCCAAACACATCTTGGTGAAGTTTAGGATTGATGTAGAAATGCGTGGGCTGTGGGCTGTGTTGTTGAGAACCAAGGAGAAATATTGCGATGTTGGGTTTAAAGGATCTTGACATAGTGTAGAGACAAGGTTGATCCTTGGGACTTGTAAAGGCAATGGCCTAGTAAAGCTGCGTTGCCTAAGTTCTGACGATGTAACAGTCCAAGCACACCACTAATAGATATTGTCCGCTTTAGCCCATTATGTACTGCCATCAGCTTCACGGTTTTAAAAGGCGTCTGTTAGGGAGAGCTTTCCACACCCTTATAAGTAAATGTTTCGTTCCTCTCACAATCCGATGTGGGATCTCACAGACGAAGTCACAAAAAAGAGCGAAGAAGTATATTGAGGCTTGAATTCCTCTTAACGTTTGCCGTGATTTTTGGTTTGTCATGGTGCCGCACGGTTGGAAGATTACAACTTACAACTGTGACACCTAGCATCTATAACTCTGTTAGTCATTGAAGGAATTGCGCAATGGTAATAGTACTGGAAATAATATTTTCCTGACTCTCAATGAAGCAGTTCCCTGTAATAATGGACAAGGATCCCAAAAATTTGTTTGCAACTCAACGGAGTGAGTTTAAAATACAAGGCTTTTTGATTGTTGGGAAAATGGATTATTGGATCTCTCTTTTACCTCCAGAAAAATAAGCCCTGAATCTCAGTCTGAAAATGGTGTTCTTCGCAGCTGAAGTTCTAACAACTTTTTACTTTTGATCTTTACTTCTCTTACAGCTATCATCCTATTTATTTTTTATGTAGACCCCAAAATCATGATGACTATTTGAACATCTAATGTAAATTGAAGGCGTTGATTTGAAAGTTAAAATACACTGCCCCCTATAATGTGTTTGAAATGAACGTGACCATAAATGATGTTTATTTATTGCAGGTTATCTGTTGGGAGCTGGTAAGCCGTATTATGCACTGGCCCTCCTTGCTCTAATCGCTCCCCAAATTTTCTTCCAGGTAAATCTCTCTATTTTAACAAGAAACAGAACTTTTCATTGAATAGATAAAAAGATATTAATGCTAAAGAGATAAAAACTCCATAAAGGGAGCCCCATTGTTGAACTAGGAAACGGAAAAGAACAAGGTTCTTAAGATCACTTAACAACGCATACACTCGATCAAGATGAACACAAAGAACATGATAGAAAAAATTCAAGGAGGAATATTGGCTAAAGGTTTTATTGATGACTTTAGGTATGTATAACAAAAGAGAATACATAAAAGAAAGAAAAGTACATTTTGGCCTAATGCCGTATATATATGGTGCCTATTGGGTATATATATGGATTCAGTTTACTAAATATAGGTTTAACAGATTTAAGACATAATCTATTAAATATATCTCTACCAAATCTTTACCACATTTATCTCAATCAGATTTATTATAGACAGACATCAAGCTCCATATCCCATCCATATCCCAACAAAGGTTGCTGACCTCTTGAGGCTGGAACCAATCTTGAGACTCTAAACCCCACAAAAAACAGACAGGATGCTGATAGTGAGAAAAAAAAAGCTTGGAAATAAAGAAACCCCTAAAGCCAAACCACGAAAAAGAGCCCTCCCAAATAACACAAACTGGCCGCTGAAGACAAGATAAAATCCTCCAAAAACACACAAGGGAAGCTGTGAAGATGTAAAGCCAAAAAGAGGGAGATCAACAACAAACCAAACTGAAGATAAACTATAGAAGCTTTAGCCATAAAGAAAGACCAAAAAAGAAAAAAATCTTGCAAAGTAAGACCCATGATATGAAACACGAAAATCTGCCCTTTGAAAGACGCACAAAAAGTTAACAACAAAAGGCCATACTAATATGAAATTCTTATTTGGTCTGAATAAGACCTTTAGATCTAAATTATCCAAGAACCCAAAAATAATAAGGGAAAGTTTTGGAATAGATTACTTTGATGATCAAGATCAAGAGTAAAAAAAAATTCGTTTTAAAACTCGTGATTCGAATCACTCCACAAGATAGCTGGATCAAGACTACTTGAATGACTCTAGCATGCAAATCTAAATACAAGAAATGCATAGGAACAAGCTCATGGATTAAGAAGCATAATATGCAAACTTCATTTTTAATATCGAAAATCTTCGTACTAAAACAATAACATGAATGACTATTTATAACCTTGAAAATAAATCTTATAACCCTATGGTTAATTTAAAGGTGGTAACTTTCATGACCATCAAATATCATAATGGCCACTAGCTAATTGTAACTTATAATCTTAAAGAAAATCCTCTAAAACTTTAAAAATACAATAAAACCTCCTTAAATCTAAACAACATATATGAATCTTGTCATCCACCATGAAGTTTTTGTGGCATGATTAAGACACCTTATTTCGTATCACATGTATGTAAATTCAAATTCAGTCAGGTTATTTGTCATTCCAAATTCCATTGATACTGATGAGATATAATCAACTGTAAAGTAGTGTACGGTCTTATTTCGTCTTGAAATATTGGGGGGTGAAAATTGTGATCCCATCTCTCCATTATCTTGAACTATAATTTAATACTTATGTACGACAATCGTACCCTTTTAGTTATGAGGAACGTAAATACTTGACTAATCCATGCTCTCATAACTTATACAGTTTAAATACTTCCTCAAGGACCCCGTCAAGTACGATGTCAAATATCAGGTACTGAAGATCTCCTCTATGTGTAGATTTGCGTTCATAGAACCATTTCTCTGTACGCTATCTGGAAAAGCATTATAGTTCTGCCTTTTCCAAACATCTCTAAGTACAATACCCCATGTCTCGTTCGTAATCGTGTCGTGTATTCCTACCACAATCAGTCCAGATTTTCAACTTATACTGTTTGCAATAACATTTCAGGCGAGTGCCCAACCATTTCTTGTGCTGGGTCTGTTGGTTACTGCTCTAGCAACCAGCCATTGAAGTCTTAACATGGGGAGAATGAAAAGTGCAGCAATGGCCGTTTGAGTCGAACGCAAGGCCAGAGGGAGCGGGAAGCCAAGCCAGCGGACTCTCCCCAGCAGCACAGCTCAATTGATGTCTTGTTTGGTAACCGCAGGTTTTGGATCTCTTCCTTCATATTTCACAGCTTTGATTTAGGCTTGTATCACACTATTAGCTATTTTCGATGTCAAAGCTTTCAATAGGTTAAATTTGTATGTATTGCACCTAAATCATCTACTGATTACTTAGTGTTTGCCCGTAGTTGCCCACACGTTTATTGTTTCTTTTCTTAAACCCATGCTATTTCCCTGTTTACCACTTTATTTTCATGTCAATTTCTATCCTTCATTTTAGTTATAAATTTATTTAAAGTCATATTTGAATCACTTTTATAAGTTCAGGATAAAAGTAAAACATCTTCAAAAATGTGAAATCTTTAGGTTTGGATGGAATTGAATAACTTATTAAAAAAATTTGTTAACAAAAATGTAAAATGTTTATATCTCTTATATTTATTTACTTATTTAACTTTTAATTTACGAAACAATCACACTTCGGTAACTTCTAATAAATTAGTGGGGTCATGTCGGTACGATTAAATATGCGTTAGAGAAGTCAATCCCTCCCCTATAAAATATATATATATATATATATATATATATATCGGGCCAAAATTCTACTCGCCCTCTTCCATAGAACAATATCGTGGCAACGTAGACTTAAGTGGTCATATTGGCTCCTTGTGAACCTTCTCAATGGGGTGTACCTCCGGTGGGGTAGGGGCTTTGGTAAGCTGTTCGACCACATTCTTTTTTGATTGCTTTGAGAAAATCATCCATTTTTCCTTCCCTTTTCCTTTCTCGGGTATCTATCTATATATATATATATACACACACTAGATAGTATGGTTTTAAATACCTTAAGTATCTTGTACCTAAATTTATGGGTTGGACATCTCACTCTGCTCCGCTTCAACATTTTGTCTTCATGAGGCCAGTTTGCTATCTCATGACCACTTGCAGCCTCATCACCATATTTAGATACTATAACGTCAACATTTTGTCTTCATGAGGCCAGTTTGCTATCTCATGACCACTTGCAGCCTCATCACCATATTTAGATACTATAACGTCAACATTTTGTCTTCATGAGGCCAGTTTGCTATCTCATGACCACTTGCAGCCTCATCACCATATTTAGATACTATAACGTCAACATTTTGTCTTCATGAGGCCAGTTTGCTATCTCATGACCACTTGCAGCCTCATCACCATATTTAGATACTATAACGTCAACATTTTGTCTTCATGAGGCCAGTTTGCTATCTCATGACCACTTGCAGCCTCATCACCATATTTAGATACTATAACGTCAACATTTTGTCTTCATGAGGCCAGTTTGCTATCTCATGACCACTTGCAGCCTCATCACCATATTTAGATACTATAACGTCAACATTTTGTCTTCATGAGGCCAGTTTGCTATCTCATGACCACTTGCAGCCTCATCACCATATTTAGATACTATAATTGGATTTAACCTATAGGGTTGACGTTCACTCTTTAAAGTTCTTATATGTCATCATAATTGAATATCTCAACTACGTAACTCAAATCATACATCGAGTTCATACAGGACTTACATAATTTAATATACTACTTTATAGGTTTAGACTACATACCTGGTTGTGGTGGGGCGTGTCATCAAGCTGAGTCACAAAGGTGTACGACTCTGTCATCAAGCTGAGTCACAAAGGTGTACGACTCTCTGCCTAGACTGTTGAACACAACTCACTGTGGGAAACACTCGCACTCTTTATTAACACCAATCGAGAAGAGAATACAAGACACTCTGTAGAATACTTCTACTTTTTATTGTTTTTGGATTTCTTGGATGAATAACCTAGGTAGGGTGGAGAGGTATTTATACTAAGAGTAAACAATCTATATTTAACCAATCTAAATCTAGACCTAACCGATTTGAATCTAGACCTAACAAATTTGAATCTCTCCTAAAATATCTAGATTTTTTTCTCCTAAAATCTCTACTAAAATAAATATACTGGGCTCGTACAATAATTGGGCTTGACTCTATTGGGCTAGTACAATTATTGGGCTTGACTCTATTGGGCTAGT